>NC_042979.1:43542830-43742830 GCF_901001165.1 Salmo trutta
ATATAGCCTCGTTACTAACCTGTACCCCTGCACACTGACTCGGTACCCCCTGTATATAGCCTCGTTACTAACCTGTACCCCTGCACACTGACTCGGTACCCCCTGTATATAGCCTCGTTACTAACCTGTACCCCTGCACACTGACTCGGTACCGGTACCCCCTGTATATAGCCTCGTTACTAACCTGTACCCCTGCACACTGACTCGGTACCGGTACCCCCTGTATATAGCCTCGTTACTAACCTGTACCCCTGCACACTGACTCGGTACCGGTACCCCCTGTATATAGCCTCGTTACTAACCTGTACCCCTGCACACTGACTCGGTACCGGGACCCCCTGTATATAGCCTCGTTACTAACCTGTACCCCTGCACACTGACGCGGTACCGGGTACCCCCTGTATATAGCCTCGTTACTAACCTGTACCCCTGCACACTGACTCGGTACCGGTACCCCCTGTATATAGCCTCGTTACTAACCTGTACCCCTGTATATAGCCTCGTTACTAACCTGTACCCCCTGTATATAGCCTCGTTACTAACCTGTACCCCTGTATATAGCCTCGTTACTAACCTGTACCCCTGTATATAGCCTCGTACTAACCTGTACCCCTGTATATAGCCTCGTTACTAACCTGTACCCCTGTATATAGCCTCGTTACTAACCTGTACTCCTGTATATAGCCTCGTACTAACCTGTACCCCTGTATATAGCCTCGTTACTAACCTGTACCCCTGTATATAGCCTCGTTACTAACCTGTACCCCTGTATATAGCCTCGTTACTAACCTGTACCCCTGTATATAGCCTCGTTACTAACCTGTACCCCTGTATATAGCCTCGTTACTAACCTGTACCCCTGTATATAGCCTCGTTACTAACCTGTACTCCCTGTATATAGCCTCGTTACTAACCTGTACCCCTGTATATAGCCTCGTTACTAACCTGTACCCCTGTATATAGCCTCGTTACTAACCTGTACCCCTGTATATAGCCTCGTTACTAACCTGTACCCCTGTATATAGCCTCGTTACTAACCTGTACCCCTGTATATAGCCTCGTTACTAACCTGTACCCCTGTATATAGCCTCGTTACTAACCTGTACCCCTGTATATAGCCTCGTTACTAACCTGTACCACCCCTGTATATAGCCTCGTTACTAACCTGTACCCCTGTATATAGCCTCGTTACTAACCTGTACCCCTGTATATAGCCTCGTTACTAACCTGTACCCCTGTATATAGCCTCGTTACTAACCTGTACCCCTGTATATAGCCTCGTTACTAACCTGTACCCCTGTATATAGCCTCGTTACTAACCTGTACCCCTGTATATAGCCTCGTTACTAACCTGTACCCCTGTATATAGCCTCGTTACTAACCTGTACCCCTGTATTAGCCTCGTTACAACGTACCTTTAGCCTCGTACTAACCTGTACCCCTGTATATAGCCTCGTTACTAACCTGTACCCCTGTATATAGCCTCGTTACTAACCTGTACCCCCTGTATATAGCCTCGTTACTAACCTGTACCCCTGTATATAGCCTCGTTACTAACCTGTACCCCTGTATATAGCCTCGTTACTAACCTGTACCCCTGTATATAGCCTCGTTACTAACCTGTACCCCTGTATATAGCCTCGTTACTAACCTGTACCCCTGTATATGCCTCGTTACTAACCTGTACCCCTGTATATAGCCTCGTTACTAACCTGTACCCCTGTATATAGCCTCGTTACTAACCTGTACCCCTGTATATAGCCTCGTTACTAACCTGTACCCCCTGTATATGGCCTCGTTACTAACCTGTACCCCTGTATATAGCCTCGTTACTAACCTGTAATGTACCCTGTATATAGCCTCGTTACTAACCTGTACCCCTGTATATAGCCTCGTTACTAACCTGTACCCCTGTATATAGCCTCGTTACTAACCTGTACCCCTGTATATAGCCTCGTTACTAACCTGTACCCCTGTATATAGCCTCGTTACTAACCTGTACCCCTGTATATAGCCTCGTTACTAACCTGTACCCCTGTATATAGCCTCGTTACTAACCTGTACCCCTGTATATAGCCTCGTTACTAACCTGTACCCCCTGTATATAGCCTCGTTACTAACCTGTACCCCTGTATATAGCCTCGTTACTAACCTGTACCCCTGTATATAGCCTCGTTACTAACCTGTACCCCTGTATATAGCCTCGTTATTGTTATTTTATTACTTTAGATTATTTGGTAAATATTTTCCTCTTCTTGAACTGCACTGTCGGTTAAGGGCTTGTAAGTAAGCATTTCACTGTAAGGTTCTACACTTGTTCTATTCGACGCATGTGACAAATAAAGTTTGATTTGACATTCACAACTCAATCATCTATTTCAGAGATGGGCAACTTTGATGGGGTGAAAAGCGGGACTCATCGTAAGGGACTGCAGTGGCTCGTGAGTCTGCGTACACACAATAACCCCCCCACCCCTCTTCGCGAGCAAAACATTTTAGCAGCCCCCCTTGTGACAGTGAAGAGAAAACATTTACGTTTTAAAGGGAGTTTCCTGAAATTCTGCACATTTTGCCAAGGGGGCGTAGAGAACATTTTGCAATTTTAAAACAAGTTTGTTGCAATTCTACACATTTTGCCATGGGGCAGAGAGAAAAATGTGCAGTTTTACAGGTAATTTCTGCAGGCCACCAGATGCCCATTCCTGATCTAGTTGGTACTCGCCGCGGGCCTTCCAACTGTAAGCTACGCGCTTGTGATTTAAAACAATCCTCAGCTGTTTTTTTTTTTTTTTTTTTTTTTTTAAGCGAAAGATCTGGGGCCAAATCATGCTTGCCTATTTTGAATGATTTGATTTATTTCTGTCCCCTCATGGTGAATATGAAGTGATCTAGAGCTTGTATTTGTTTATCATTCTATCCTTGGTGTAAAGGGAACAATATCAAACAAGGAACACGGAATTCTCTCACCCTCGGCTTGCAGGTCTGCTCCTGCCCATGTCAAACCAAAACAAGTGGGCGTACTAGCCCAACTACTCCAGCAAGCAACACGGTGTCGGATCGAGGCGAGTGCTTTTCTCTGCGATATCCATGCGTGCCCAGTTTTAAATTAGGCAAAATCTTGTGTCTCCTTCCCTCGAAACGTGAGCTCTGTTCATAACGGTCTATTTTGTCGTTGCGAACAGTCACAAGTTAAATTAACTTAGGCTACAGTGACAACTGCTGAATCTTGGCTACTCATCACATTAGGAAATGTATTTTATTGTTAACCTGCAAATGCTTTATTATAAAAAAGGCGATTTTTTTTTTCAACCCAAAGTAAGACACTGCAGCAAGAGGGTTTCAAAACACCACCTCAGAAGTCTTTCATCACAGTTTAGTGAAGGACACAGAGCCATCTGAAGGAAAATCACTTTGACTTGAAAGGGAAGTTAACACACATCACTGCATAAACTGTCATGGGGAAAATGTTGCTCCTTGTTAAAGCCAGTACTCGATACTAAGTCACAGGAAATTACCAAATTAGAAAACAAATCAGAATTTCTAAAAAAGTCACACACTTTTCACCACTTTGTTGGGTCCAATTATGTGTAAGTGAAAAATAAAAATAAAAAAGTGTTCACTTTAACAGTGAATGTGAAACGAATAAAAGCTGTCCAAAGCCAACATAAACATCCTCTGCTCACAGAGGGGTTAATTCACTGAGCTATAGAACCACAGGATAAAGATGAATGAAAAACACTCTTTCACACATCCTCATCGTGGGCCAAATATGTACGGGCCAGAGTTGAAAGCACAAGAACAGAATTGCTGCCAGAGCCTTATCTTCAAGTGCTAAAATGAAAAAGGCCGTATTTCCGTCTCCTTTGATTCCTCCAGCGGATGCTGTGCTTGGTCCCTCTGCTGGCTGGTCTCTCTGTGCTCCCTTGCCTTCATCTATTCTGGGTCCTTTGGAGTTTCAGTCAGTTTCCGATGAGATACTATACAAATCAGTGTTTGAATCATGAATAGACAAGATTTGACCAACGTTTGGTTAATCCAGTTAACCTAATCCGAAGTCAGAATGGAAGCACATTTCATCCACTAGGATGATTCCAAACCCTAGGTCTACTTGTAATTAAGTAATGCACTTGATGTCAAGTCTTGAAGATGTTGGAAAGGGGGTGAAGGTAGGCCTACAACTTTCAGCCTTCAGTGAAAATCATCATGCCACTCCACCTCATGAAATGCATGAGAATGCACAGATTTCCCCTGGGGAAGTAACTGAGGAGATGGTTAGTTCATTGCTCGGTCTTTAAAAATGGCAAACCTCACTCTCTCTCACATTATTGCAGGGCTAGAGAGGGAAGGCATTCAAATTGCTCCCCAGAGATGAAGTTGCATTTTCCCTTGACTGGATGGGATGATGAATGAGCCAGGTCCAAACACACAGTCACACACTAATACACTCACACACACTGTATATAGATTTTTCTATTGTGTTATTGACTGTATGTTTGTTTATTCCATGTGTAACTCTGTGTTGTTTGTGTCACACTGCTTTGCTTTATCTTGGCCAGGTCGCAGTTGTAAATGAGAACTTGTTCTCAACTGGCCTACCTGGTTAAATGAAGAACTTGTTCTCAACTGGCCTACCTGGTTAAATAAAGAACTTGTTCTCAACTGGCCTACCTGGTTAAATAAAGGACGTGTTCTCAACTGGCCTACCTGGTTAAATAAAGAACTTGTTCTCAACTGGCCTACCTGGTTAAATAAAGGACTTGTTCTCAACTGGCCTACCTGGTTAAATAAAGGACTTGTTCTCAACTGGCCTACCTGGTTAAATAAAGGACTTGTTCTCCACTGGCCTACCTGGTTAAATAAAGGACTTGTTCTCAACTGGCCTACCTGGTTAAATAAAGGACTTGTTCTCAACTGGCCTACCTGGTTAAATAAAGGACTTGTTCTCCACTGGCCTACCTGGTTAAATAAAGGACTTGTTCTCAACTGGCCTACCTGGTTAAATAAAGGACTTGTTCTCAACTGGCCTACCTGGTTAAATAAAGGACTTGTTCTCAACTGGCCTACCTGGTTAAATAAAGGACTTGTTCTCAACTGGCCTACCTGGTTAAATAAAGAACTTGTTCTCAACTGGCCTACCTGGTTAAATAAAGGACTTGTTCTCAACTGGCCTACCTGGTTAAATAAAGGACTTGTTCTCAACTGGCCTACCTGGTTAAATAAAGGACTTGTTCTCAACTGGCCTACCTGGTTAAATAAAGAACTTGTTCTCAACTGGCCTACCTGGTTAAATAAAGGACTTGTTCTCAACTGGCCTACCTGGTTAAATAAAGGACTTGTTCTCAACTAGCCTACCTGGTTAAATAAAGGACTTGTTCTCAACTGGCCTACCTGGTTAAATAAAGGACTTGTTCTCAACTGGCCTACCTGGTTAAATAAAGGACTTGTTCTCAACTGGCCTACCTGGTTAAATAAAGGACTTGTTCTCAACTGGCCACCTGGTTAAATAAAGGACTTGTTCTCAACTGGCCTACCTGGTTAAATAAAGGACTTGTTCTCCACTGGCCTACCTGGTTAAATAAAGGACTTGTTCTCAACTGGCCTACCTGGTTAAATAAAGGACTTGTTCTCAACTGGCCTACCTGGTTAAATAAAGGACTTGTTCTCAACTGGCCTACCTGGTTAAATAAAGGACTTGTTCTCAACTGGCCTACCTGGTTAAATAAAGAACTTGTTCTCAACTGGCCTACCTGGTTAAATAAAGGACGTGTTCTCAACCGGCCTACCTGGTTAAATAAAGGACTTGTTCTCAACTGGCCACCTGGTTAAATAAAGGACTTGTTCTCAACTGGCCTACCTGGTTAAATAAAGGACTTGTTCTCAACTGGCCTACCTGGTTAAATAAAAGACTTGTTCTCAACTGGCCTACCTGGTTAAATAAAGGACTTGTTCTCAACTGGCCTACCTGGTTAAATAAAGAACTTGTTCTCAACTGGCCTACCTGGTTAAATAAAGGACTTGTTCTCAACTGGCCTACCTGGTTAAATAAAGGACTTGTTCTCAACTGGCCTACCTGGTTAAATAAAGGACTTGTTCTCAACTGGCCTACCTGGTTAAATAAAGGACTTGTTCTCAACTGGCCTACCTGGTTAAATAAAGGACTTGTTCTCAACTGGCCTACCTGGTTAAATAAAGGACTTGTTCTCAACTGGCCTACCTGGTTAAATAAAGGACTTGTTCTCAACTGGCCTACCTGGTTAAATAAAGAACTTGTTCTCAACTGGCCTACCTGGTTAAATAAAGAACTTGTTCTCAACTGGCCTACCTGGTTAAATAAAGGACTTGTTCTCAACTGGCCTACCTGGTTAAATAAAGGACTTGTTCTCAACTGGCCTACCTGGTTAAATAAAGGACTTGTTCTCAACTGGCCTACCTGGTTAAATAAAGGACTTGTTCTCAACTGGCCTACCTGGTTAAATAAAGAACTTGTTCTCAACTGGCCTACCTGGTTAAATAAAGAACTTGTTCTCAACTGGCCTACCTGGTTAAATAAAGAACTTGTTCTCAACTGGCCTACCTGGTTAAATAAAGGACTTGTTCTCAACTGGCCTACCTGGTTAAATAAAGGACTTGTTCTCAACTGGCCTACCTGGTTAAATAAAGGACTTGTTCTCAACTGGCCACCTGGTTAAATAAAGGACTTGTTCTCAACTGGCCTACCTGGTTAAATAAAGGACTTGTTCTCAACTGGCCTACCTGGTTAAATAAAGGACTTGTTCTCCACTGGCCTACCTGGTTAAATAAAGGACTTGTTCTCAACTAGCCTACCTGGTTAAATAAAGAACTTGTTCTCAACTGGCCTACCTGGTTAAATAAAGGACTTGTTCTCCACTGGCCTACCTGGTTAAATAAAGGACTTGTTCTCAACTAGCCTACCTGGTTAAATAAAGGACTTGTTCTCAACTAGCCTACCTGGTTAAATAAAGGACTTGTTCTCAACTGGCCTACCTGGTTAAATAAAGGACTTGTTCTCAACTGGCCTACCTGGTTAAATAAAGGACTTGTTCTCAACTGGCATAACTGGTTAAATAAAGGACTTGTTCTCAACTGGCATAACTGGTTAAATAAAGGACTTGTTCTCAACTGGCATAACTGGTTAAATAAAGGACTTGTTCTCAACTGGCATAACTGGTTAAATAAAGGACTTGTTCTCAACTGGCCTACCTGGTTAAATAAAGAACTTGTTCTCAACTGGCCTACCTGGTTAAATAAAGGACTTGTTCTCAACTGGCCTACCTGGTTAATAAAGGACTTGTTCTCAACTGGCCTACCTGGTTAAATAAAGGACTTGTTCTGTTCTCAACTGGCCTACCTGGTTAAATAAAGGACTTGTTCTCAACTGGCCTACCTGGTTAAATAAAGGACTTGTTCTCAACTGGCCTACCTGGTTAAATAAAGGACTTGTTCTCAACTGGCCTACCTGGTTAAATAAAGGACTTGTTCTCAACTGGCCTACCTGGTTAAATAAAGGACTTGTTCTCAACTGGCCTACCTGGTTAAATAAAGGACTTGTTCTCAACTGGCCACCTGGTTAAATAAAGGACTTGTTCTCAACTGGCCTACCTGGTTAAATAAAGGACTTGTTCTCAACTGGCCTACCTGGTTAAATAAAGGACTTGTTCTCAACTGGCCTACCTGGTTAAATAAAGGACTTGTTCTCAACTGGCCTACCTGGTTAAATAAAGAACTTGTTCTCAACTGGCCTACCTGGTTAAATAAAGGACTTGTTCTCAACTGGCCTACCTGGTTAAATAAAGAACTTGTTCTCAACTGGCCTACCTGGTTAAATAAAGGACTTGTTCTCAACTAGCCTACCTGGTTAAATAAAGGACTTGTTCTCAACTGGCCTACCTGGTTAAATAAAGAACTTGTTCTCAACTGGCCTACCTGGTTAAATAAAGGACTTGTTCTCAACTGGCCTACCTGGTTAAATAAAGGACTTGTTCTCAACTGGCCTACCTGGTTAAATAAAGGACTTGTTCTCAACTGGCCTACCTGGTTAAATAAAGGACTTGTTCTCAACTGACCTACCTGGTTAAATAAAGGTGAAATAAATAAATAAAAGAAGTTGTGAGCCATAAAGGGAACCAGGGCCAGTGAATTGAAGATTATCCACACCTGCTGCATTGTGTGGCGCCCCATAGGGAAACCCTGCAGGCGGGCGGGCGGGCGGGCCCCCCCCCCCCAAAAAAATACTCTACAGGAGGTAGAACAACAAATAGTGCATGATGGGTATGGCCCAAGGCCTAGTCTGTATCTTACAGTGGCATCGGAGAATCTTTCTGAAAGTACCGGTACCCATAAAGTGTATTGGAAGACTTGTATTGGAAGACTTCAGAATAGACTTACACTGATCTGTAGTGTTGAGCTGGCTAACTAAAGTCTGAGCACAGATACCCACAGACTGGTAGTGGAGTTATTTCTCTCTGGCTAACTAAAGTCTGAGCACAGATACCCACAGACTGCTAGTGGAGTTATTTCTCTCTGGCTAACTAAAGTCTGAGCACAGATACCCACAGACTGCTAGTGGAGTTATTTCTCTCTGGCTAACTAAAGTCTGAGCACAGATACCCACAGACTGGTAGTGGAGTTATTTCTCTCTGGCTAACTAAAGTCTGAGCACAGATACCCACAGACTGGTAGTGGAGTTATTTCTCTCTGGCTAACTAAAGTCTGAGCACAGATACCCACAGACTGGTAGTGGAGTTATTTCTCTCTGGCTAACTAAAGTCTGAGCACAGATACCCACAGACTGGTAGTGGAGTTATTTCTCTCTGGCTAACTAAAGTCTGAGCACAGATACCCACAGACTGGTAGTGGAGTTATTTCTCTCTGGCTAACTAAAGTCTGAGCACAGATACCCACAGACTGGTAGTGGAGTTATTTCTCTCTGGCTAACTAAAGTCTGAGCACAGATACCCACAGACTGGTAGTGGAGTTATTTCTCTCTGGCTAACTAAAGTCTGAGCACAGATACCCACAGACTGGTAGTGGAGTTATTTCTCTCTGGCTAACTAAAGTCTGAGCACAGATACCCACAGACTGGTAGTGGAGTTATTTCTTTCTTCTCTACTTTCTCTAAATTAAATAGAAAATCAGCCTAACCGAACTTAAACACGACCACAAAAAAGAAATCACTCACCCACCTCGACCATCTAGTCCCAGGGACAAACGCAGAAAGCATGCCCGGGTAAAGTGTGTCTGAGTGGACAGTCAGAGACCTAGTTTCTCCCCTTCTCATCCAGTGTGGGAGGGAGGTGCACCGTCACACAGCGACAGTATGGGGACAGCAACACAGGGGCTGAGGAGGAGGGGGGTGGGGGTGCTCTCTCGGTGGACTCTTCACCATAGGCCTTTGTCCCCCATTCAGTCACAGATCAGTGGGTCTGTGGTATTATTCACCAACACCTCCCTCTTTCCCTCGCTCTCTCTCTCGCACACTCAGACACGCTTGGTAGGTAGACCTAGGTTGTGTCCAAAGAGAAAAGGTGTTTATTATCGGGGCGGCAGCTAGACTAGTGGTTAGAGCGTTGGACTAGTAACCAAAAGATTGCTGGATCGAATCCCTGAGCTGCCAAGGTAAAAATCTGTCGTTCTGCCCCTGAACAAGGCTGTGGGTTACACTGCTCCTAGGCCGTCATTGTAAATAAGGATTTGTTCTTAAATTGACTTGCCTAGTTAAATAGCGGTTAAATAAATAAAGAAATCTGGTCTTCCCCCGAATGACCAATGACTGTTGACAGGATGGGTGAGAAGTGATATGGTGGACACCTATGGAATCCTTAGAGATCTATGGATGTCAAGGAGAGGGAGTTATTCACGCTTGTTGGATCCCTCACCAAAGCCGTACAGCAGGTTGCTGATGCATAAAATACCCACTGGGCACAACCACTACCCCCAACCCCCACCCGTCCTCGTCACAAAAACAAGGTTGTCACATGGGAGCTTTTACATAAGCCCAAATGACACTCCTTCTACAGAACCATTTTCCGATCAGATGTGTCTTACGTAACTATACCATGTGGTCAGATTCAATTTTGGCGACTGTCTTTCAGTTTAAATAAATAAAAGAACCGAGGGCTAATCCTTTTCAAACGCCACGTAAGAGCCTTAAACTCCATGTTGCATTACATGAGTCCAAGCCAGTGTTGGGACCTTTTGTTTGCCAGCTCACAGCAACAGGGTTGATCAGGACCCAACATGGATGAACACCGGTAAAATGTAAAAAGTTGTGTGTTTAAATCATAAAGGGGAGAAATTTCACCCTATGAAGTGTCTTACTTGGGAATTGCAAACATAAACATAGTCCTTATTTTAGGAAAGGACCCCGTTCATTCACTGCATCTCTTCACCAAAGTACTAAAAGGGAACAATAGTTGGCCTTGTTTAGAAGGCGGCCCTCAATTCTTGTGTCCCGGGCTTTGTTGCCACGGCAGCAGCTGCATCTTCACTGGGACGCAGAGAGGACGGGGTTAGTGGGACACAAGACCAAACAGAGAGGACGGGGTTAGTGGGACACAAGACCAAACAGAGAGGACGGGGTTAGTGGGACACAAGACCAAACAGAGAGGACGGGGTTAGTGGGACACAAGACCAAACAGAGAGGACGGGGTTAGTGGGACACAAGACCAAACAGAGAGGACGGGGTTAGTGGGACACAAGACCAAACAGAGAGGACGGGGTTAGTGGGACACAAGACCAAACAGAGAGGACGGGGTTAGTGGGACACAAGACCAAACAGAGAGGACGGGGTTAGTGGGACACAAGACCAAACAGAGAGGACGGGGTTAGTGGGACACAAGACCAAACAGAGAGGACGGGGTTAGTGGGACACAAGACCAAACAGAGAGGACGGGGTTAGTGGGACACAAGACCAAACAGAGAGGACGGGGTTAGTGGGACACAAGACCAAACAGAGAGGACGGGGTTAGTGGGACACAAGACCAAACAGAGAGGACGGGGTTAGTGGGACACAAGACCAAACAGAGAGGAAGGGGTTAGTGGGACACAAGACCAAACAGAGAGGACGGGGTTAGTGGGACACAAGACCAAACAGAGAGGACGGGGTTAGTGGGACACAAGACCAAACAGAGAGGACGGGGTTAGTGGGACACAAGACCAAACAGAGAGGACGGGGTTAGTGGGACACAAGACCAAACAGAGAGGAAGGGGTTAGTGGGACACAAGACCAAACAGAGAGGACGGGGTTAGTGGGACACAAGACCAAACAGAGAGGACGGGGTTAGTGGGACACAAGACCAAACAGAGAGGACGGGGATAGTGGGACACAAGACCAAACAGAGAGGAAGGGGTTACAAAATGTTCCATCCTGAGAATAAATCACTTTTCTCCCAGGTAACCCGGGTATTTTCTTCCAAAACCAGAAGTGTCATTCAAAAGCATTATACTGTAAATAGACCTATTATACAGCATTATACTGTAAATAGACCTATTATACAGCATTATACTGTAAATAGACCTATTATACAGCATACAAATGTATGGATTTGATTACAGCTTTGATCAGCATTAAAATTCAGCCTGATGAGTCATATATTAAATACATTTAATGAGCCTATGCCCCAAAAAGCCAGATGATTGTGCCGTTATCCAGTACATATACAGTATGATATAGGCTACTGCCCATTACCCACAATAGAAAAACATGAAAGCCCATAGAAGTAGCTAACTCTTTGCACTATTGGGTAAATAAATGAAAACTAATCTTTTTCAGTGTGAACTGTATTACATGGAATGGAATACAGACCTCAGACTGGGGCAAAGGTTCACCTTCTAACAGGACAACGAGACTAAGCACATAGCCAAGACAATGCAGGAGTGGCATCGGGACACATCGCTGAATGTCCTTGAGTGGCCCAGCCAGAGACCAGACTTGAACCCGATCAAACATCTCTGGAGAGACCTGAAAATGGCTGTGCAGCAATGCTCCCCATCCAACCTGGCAGAGCTTGAGAGGATCTGCAGAGAATAATTGGAGAATCTCCCCAAATACAGGTGTGCCAAGCTTATAGCGTCATACCCAAGAAGACTTGAGGCTGTAATCGCTGCCAAAAGGTGCTTCAACAAAGTATTGAGTAAAGAGCCTGAATATTTATGTAAATGTGATGTTTCATTTTTTTGTATTTTTATAAATTAACAAACATTTCTAAAAACCTGTTTTTGCTTCATCATTATGGGGTAGTGTGTGTGTGTGTGTAGATTGATGAAAAAAAACCATACAATTTTATCAATTTTAAAATAAGGCTGTAACCCTTGCTAAATATAAGCAAAACGGGCTGTGAATAATTTTTTTTTTAAAGTCTGTTTATCCACTAGGTCTTTCATTCAAAATATTCACAAAAATCTAACCTTTAATTACAGTAAAACAGAAAAAAAATGTAATCATGAAACAAATATTTTTCTCAAATGTGTCCCAATTATTGGCACCCCTTCATTCAATTCTTTGTGCAACCACCCTTGGCCTAGATAACAGCTCTTCTCCTGTAATACGTAATGAGGTTGGAGAACACATGGCAAGGAATCTGAGGCCATTCCTCCATACAGAATCTCTCCAGATCCCCAGGTCTTCAGCTCATCCCACAGGTTTTCTATGGGGTTTGGTTCAGGGGACTGGGATGGCCATGGTAAAACTTTGAATCTGTGGTGAGACTCCCTAAAAACACGCCACTTCCATACAGCTACGACCGGAAGTGACTTCGTAGCAGGTTAGGAGAGCAATTTTTGCTAACCCTTTTCCTAACCTTAACCTAATTCACCTAACCTGTTAAGTTAATTCTCCTAACCTCTTGCGTAAATTCTCCTAACCAGCAACGTTAGTTCTCCTAACCTGCTACGAAAAAGGCACTTATGATTGTAGCTGTATCGAGCTGGTGTGTTTTTAGGGAATCTCGTCCCACCGGCAAAATGTGTTGATTTTTGGAGGTGTGCTTTGGATCATTGTCCAAAGCACTGAGGTACTTTTCTGCATGGATATCTTTCTGTCTACTCCAAACCCACCTCTGGTGTTTGTTTCCAAAACGCTCTACTTGGTCTCATCTGACCATAGAACCCGGTCCCATTGACAGTCCAGTAACGTTTGGCAAACTGTATGCGCTTGAGTTTGTTGTTTGATAACAGTAAAATTCTTTTTTTTATGGCAAACATCCCAAACAACTTGTGGTTACAGTTGAAGTCATAAGAATACATACACCTTAGCCAAATGCATTTAAACTCAGCTTTTCACAATTCCTTACATTTAATCTTAGTAAAAATTCACTGTCTTAGGTCAGTTAGGATCACCACTTTATTTCAAGAATGTGAAATGTCAGAATAATAGAGGAGAATGATTTATTGCAGCTTTTATTTCTTTCATCACATTCCCAGTGGGTCAGAAGTTTACATGCACTCAATTAGTATTTGGTAGCATTGCCTATAAAATGTTTAACTTGAGTCAAACGTTTTGGGTAGCCTCCCACAATAAGTTAGGTGAATTTTGGCCCATTCCTCCTGACAGAGCTGGTGTAACTGAGTCAGGTTTGTAGGCCTCCTGGCTCTCACACACACTTTTTCAGTTCTGCCCACACATTTTCTATAGGATTGAGGTCAGGGCTTTGTGATGGCCACTCCAATACATTGACTTTGGTAGTATGCTTGGGGTCATTGTCCATTTGGAAGACACCATTTGGAAGACACGTTTGCGACCAAGCTTTAACTTGCAGACTGATGTCTTGAGATGTTGCTTCAATAAATACACATAATTTTCCTTCCTCATGACACCATCAATTTTTTGAAGTCCCCCAGTCCCTCCTGCTGCAAAGCACCCCAACAACATTATGCTGCCACCCCCGTGCTTCACGGTTGGGATGGTGTTCTTTGGCTTGCAAGCATCCTCCTTTTTCCTCCAAACATGACGATGGTCATTATGGCCAAACAGTTCTATTTTTGTTTCATCAGACTAGAGGACATTTCTCCAAAAAGTACAATCTTGGTCCCCATGTGCAGTTGCAAACCGTAGTCTCGGTTTTTTATGGTGGTTTTGGAGCAGTGGCTTCTTCCTTGCTGAGCGGCCTGTCAGGTTATGTCGATAAAGGACTCGTTTTACTGTGGATATATATACTTTTGTGCCTGCTTCCTCCAGCATCTTCACAAGGTCCTTTGCTGTTGTTCTGGGATTGATTTGCACTTTTCGCACCAGAGTACATTCATCTCTAGGAGACAGAACGTGTCTTCTTCCTGAGCGGTATGATGGCCGCTTGGTCCCATGGTGTTTATACATGCGTACTATTGTTTGTACAGATGAACGTGGTACCTTCAGGCGTTTGGAAATTGCTCCCAAGGATGAACCTGACTTGTGGAGGCCATGACATCATTTTCTGGAATTTTCCAAGCTGTTTAAAAAAGGCACAGTCAACTTAGTGTATGTAAACTTCTGACCCAATGGAATTGTGATAGTGAATTATAAATTAAATAATCTGTCTGTAAACAATTGTTGGAAAAATGACTTGTGTCATGCCCAAAGTAGATGTCCTAACCGACTTGCCAAAACTATAGTTTGTTAACAAGAAATTTGTGGAGTGGTTGAAAAAACGAGTTTTAATGACTCCAACCTAAGCGTATGTAAACTTCTGACTTTAAATGTATGTAGGTGGCGTCTGGTCGTAGTTTGAGACTTTCTGACCCCAAGACCCAACTAACGTCTGCAATTATTCAGCTGTGATCCCTGGAGATTTTTTGGCCACTCGAACCATCCTCCTCACTGAGCGTGGGCTCAATATAGACACACATCCTCTTCTAGGCCGATTGTTAACATCAACAGATGCTTTAAACTTCTTCATTATTGCCCTGATCGTGGAAATGGGAATTTTCAGCCGTTGAACTATTTTCTTATAGCCATTTCCTAATTTGTGCAGCTCAGCAACCTTTGGTCGCACATCATTACTGTATTCTCTGTCTTTCCCATAGTGATGGATGACTATGGGAACTTGGCCTGTGTGTCACCTCAGTTTATACCCCAGTGAAACAGAAAGTCATGGCCTACCACTTAAGTGTTCCTAATCACTCAGGTGAACATAACGTAAAATATGAATGGGAATATACTTCAGTTAGATTTTACTCATAAGAATTTCTTGGAGCGGCAATAATTGTGGCACACATGTTTCGGATAAAAATATTTAAACTTTTTTTTTTTTTTCTTCCCCCCCAATCATTTTACTTCAATTAAAGGTTTGATTTTTGTGAATATTTTGAATGAAACACCAAGAGGAGACATTTTTTTTTCCCCATAACCTGTTTTGCTCATATTTACCAAGCTTGTCAATATTAGTGGAAGACACTGTATCTGAATAATTAGTAGGCTGCCGCATATATACCTTTCATGATATTTATCTGGTTACTAACCTACCTCTTTCTCTCTCTATTGTTGCTTCATTTCTTCCTCGCTTTTAACAGTTTAATGAAATACGTTTCGTTGTCCTCATCTTTCTAAATGTCCACCTTGAATAATAATGGGACTAGAATTAGATGCAGAAGGCCTTCTCTTCACGAAGATTGATTGGTTATGGATCTGAATAAATAACTGCTATAGCCTACCGCCATTCTATTGGCTGCTGTATTTAACATTCAGCAAACAAGAGCTTGTGTCCCTCTTTGAATAGTCTATTTGTATAAGAAATGCAACAAAAAAAAGATGTCCAGCAAGCTATTCTAGGCTAGCTTTTCCTGCATGAGACCTGCGTTTTTTTAAGGCAAAGCCAGCAGAACATAGGTGCTTACGTATTGCGCAAGAGACAGAGGCTGTCAGTTAGAAGCTTATTATGCGTAACCCATCATTAATTAGCTGAATATAGAAGGCTAATATTGCATTAAATGTATTACCTGAATGAGGTAGGCTAGGACATCTATATATAGGGCTATATATCGATCTAGAACAGTATCTATTTTGAATGCAATTTGAATGTAGTTGGAGAGAGCGAGAGCAAGTGCTCACACATGCACTGATTTAAAGCTACGATAGGCTGTTTTAAAACTCTGCAGCCCTAGTTAGTGGGACACAAGGCCCAACAGAGAGTTAGGGCCCAACGGAGAGGAAGGGCCCAACGGAGAGGAAGGGGTTAATGACACAAGGCCCAACAGAGAGGAAGGGGTTAATGAGACAAGGCCCAACAGAGAGGAAGGGGTTAATGACACAAGGCCCAACAGAGAGGAAGGGGTTAATGACACAAGGCCCAACAGAGAGGAAGGGGTTAATGACACAAGGCCCAACGGAGAGGAAGGGGTTAATGACACAAGGCCCAACAGAGAGTTAGGGGTTAATGAGACAAGGCCCAACAGAGAGGAAGGGGTTAATGAGACAAGGCCCAACAGAGAGGAAGGGGTTAATGACACAAGGCCCAACAGAGAGGAAGGGGTTAATGACACAAGGCCCAACAGAGAGGAAGGGGTTAATGAGACAAGGCCCAACAGAGAGGAAGGGGTTAATGAGACAAGGCCCAACAGAGAGGAAGGGGTTAATGAGACAAGGCCCAACAGAGAGGAAGGGGTTAATGAGACAAGGCCCAACAGAGAGGAAGGGGTTAATGAGACAAGGCCCAACAGAGAGTTAGGGGTTAATGAGACAAGGCCCAACAGAGAGTTAGGGGTTAATGAGACAAGGCCCAACAAATGGGGAGAGCTCACCACTTCTGTCTAACAAACACCCACCGAAATCCTCAAACAGTTCCTAGCACAAAGATTGCACATTACCTAACCATGCATACGCATCTATGCACTCACGCAGACACATATGCATCTAAACGCGTGCACACACAGCTGGGTAGTGGGAGCAAGGTGCAGTCCTACAATACATCTCCACATGTTAAACAACGGTGTGTTTTAAGTAAGGGGTTCTCTTTCAAGGACATGGCATTTCATTTTACATGTCACAGGGCAGCCGCGGACAAGGGACATGGGTTTAGTTCAACTGAATTGGCCAAAGAGTGAGTGGTTTTGGAGCATCAGCTCCACCCTAAAGCAGAGCAGCTTTCCCATGCCCACCAGACTTATAGCTTCCTCACTTGGCCGGGAGTAGAGAATCCTCTCATGTCATCCTCAAATTAAGCACTGTAAAACTACACCGTTAAAAACGACACCGTAAAACTATACCATGGTACACACCCTGACTGTGGAGTTGCTTTGTTGTTGTGGAACCATGAAACAGGACAGTTCCAAGTGGGTGAGAACTGTTCTGTTAGTCAAGGGGCAGTATTGTTACTGGTGGCGTTGCAGGTTCTTATTGCAGTTGTGTCATGCATCTCAGAAGAGTTCTAAATCACATTAAATTAGGCCTAACAATTCTCCACATTGTGTTCATAATGAGAGGTGGCCTAGCCTAACATTCCTGAAGATAATGGAATAACTAGCAAATCATATACTCAGCAGCAGTCTGACTTACCACAGGACAGCAGATGTGACATGGCATTTACTTTGAATGATGTATTTCCAGGGAATTCTATTGATTTATGATGTACTCGGCTACACCTCTAATTCTGCAGCAATAGCCTAAATGTATGCTGGTTTAGGAGGAAGTCTAAACCTAACAGTGCAGATAGCCTAAACAATGCACTATTCAGATTGTGACCGCATGCATTTATTTTGACAACAGCACCCCTTTTATTACACCAACAACAAAATATCCTCTCCTCTATTGTTTTTAGTGCAAATTCAGTTTTGCCAATACAGCATTTCCCACAAGGCAGCTGAATACAGACAGTGGAGGGCTTAAATTGACCATATGGTGCCACTAATCCACAGTAATCTTTCACAAAGATGACAAAAAGTTGTGATAAATCACTCTTACGTAACAGTTTGGAAGAATACCTGCACTTCACAAAGAAGCCTGCCAAGCCGGGGGGGGGGACAAAGCAATTTGTAAATGTAGTCTAATCTCAATTTCAACAAACAGCACAATTCTTATTCTAAAAAGGCCCTCTTCTTATTTCTTACTGCCCAGAATTCAAAATACGACAGAGCAGACATGGGGCCTAGACTAGACGACAGGGCAGACATGGGGCCTAGACTAGACGACAGGGCAGACATGGGGCCTAGACTAGACGACAGGGCAGACATGGGGCCTAGACTAGACGACAGGGCAGACATGGGGCCTAGACTAGACGACAGGGCAGACATGGGGCCTAGACTAGACGACAGGGCAGACATGGGGCCTAGACTAGACGACAGGGCAGACATGGGGCCTAGACTAGACGACAGGGCAGACATGGGGCCTAGACTAGACGACAGGGCAGACATGGGGCCTAGACTAGACGACAGGGCAGACATGGGGCCTAGACTAGACGACAGGGCAGACATGGGGCCTAGACTAGACGACAGGGCAGACATGGGGCCTAGACTAGACGACAGGGCAGACATGGGGCCTAGACTAGACGACAGGGCAGACATGGGGCCTAGACTAGACGACAGGGCAGACATGGGGCCTAGACTAGACGACAGGGCAGACATGGGGCCTAGACTAGACGACAGGGCAGACATGGGGCCTAGACTAGACGACAGGGCAGACATGGGGCCTAGACTAGACGACAGGGCAGACATGGGGCCTAGACTAGACGACAGGGCAGACATGGGGCCTAGACTAGACGACAGGGCAGACATGGGGCCTAGACTAGACGACAGGGCAGACATGGGGCCTAGACTAGACGACAGGGCAGACATGGGGCCTAGACTAGACGACAGGGCAGACATGGGGCCTAGACTAGACGACAGGGCAGACATGGGGCCTAGACTAGACGACAGGGCAGACATGGGGCCTAGACTAGACGACAGGGCAGACATGGGGCCTAGACTAGACGACAGAGCAGACATGGGGCCTAGACTAGACGACAGGGCAGACATGGGCCTAGACTAGACGACAGGGCAGACATGGGGCCTAGACTAGACGACAGGGCAGACATGGGGCCTAGACTAGACGACAGGGCAGACATGGGGCCTAGACTAGACGACAGGGCAGACATGGGGCCTAGACTAGACGGACAGGGCAGACATGGGGCCTAGACTAGACGACAGGGCAGACATGGGGCCTAGACTAGACGACAGGGCAGACATGGGGCCTAGACTAGACGACAGGGCAGACATGGGGCCTAGACTAGACGACAGGGCAGACATGGGGCCTAGACTAGACGACAGGGCAGACATGGGGCCTAGACTAGACGACAGGGCAGACATGGGGCCTAGACTAGACGACAGGCAGGTGCAGACATGGGGCCTAGACTAGACGACAGGGCAGACATGGGGCCTAGACTAGACGACAGGGCAGACATGGGGCCTAGACTAGACGACAGGGCAGACATGGGGCCTAGACTAGACGACAGGGCAGACATGGGGCCTAGACTAGACGACAGGGCAGACATGGGGCCTAGACTAGACGACAGGGCAGACATGGGGCCTAGACTAGACGACAGGGCAGACATGGGGCCTAGACTAGACGACAGGGCAGACATGGGGCCTAGACTAGACGACAGGGCAGACATGGGGCCTAGACTAGACGACAGGGCAGACATGGGGCCTAGACTAGACGACAGGGCAGACATGGGGCCTAGACTAGACGACAGGGCAGACATGGGGCCTAGACTAGACGACAGGGCAGACATGGGGCCTAGACTAGACGACAGGGCAGACATGGGGCCTAGACTAGACGACAGGGCAGACATGGGGCCTAGACTAGACGACAGGGCAGACATGGGGCCTAGACTAGACGACAGGGCAGACATGGGGCCTAGACTAGACGACAGGGCAGACATGGGGCCTAGACTAGACGACAGGGCAGGCATGGGGCCTAGACTAGACGACAGAGCAGACATGGGGCCTAGACTAGACGACAGAGCAGACATGGGGCCTAGACTAGACGACAGAGCAGACATGGGGCCTAGACTAGACGACAGAGCAGACATGGGGCCTAGACTAGACGACAGAGCAGACATGGGGCCTAGACTAGACGACAGAGCAGACATGGGGCCTAGACTAGACGACAGAGCAGACATGGGGCCTAGACTAGACGACAGAGCAGACATGGGGCCCAGACAATACGACAGAGCTGACATAGGGCCTAGAAAAACCCTGAGCTAGAACTTTGACTGTACAAATCCACTCATTTCTCTCTATGGGTGCACTGTGCTGCATCTGCTAGGATAAAGCACATAGACCTCCCTATGCTGAATGGGCACAAGCAATGCTAGCCTAGCAGTACAGTACGATTATACAGCCCCAAACAAAAGGGTTCCTGGCCATCTGCACTGCCCTCAATGGCATGCCTTTTTAGTCTCCCACCAAAACGCTTCCCCCTGCCCCATTCCACCCAAAAGCACCATGTGACATTCCTCTACTCTTCTCTTGCTAGATTGTATTCTCTCTGGTTAATTTCCCTACTTTCCTCCTGGTTAGACTGATCTCCCTCCTTATTGGTGACGCTGGCCCTTCAATCTCCTCTTTATTCCCATGGGTACTTGGCATCAATTCCATTTCAACTGTGTCAATTTGTGAGCATCTCGCATTTACAATTCAATTCATTAACTGCTGCATATTAATTGGTGAATTGACCGAGGCAAAATGGGAAAAAGGGACAACAAACCCGATATACATTTACATTTTAGTCATTTAGCAGACGCTCTTATCCAGAGCAACTTACAGTAGTGAATGCATACATTTCATACTTTTTTTCTTTTTCGTACTGGTCCCCCGTGGGAATCGAACCCACAACCCTGGCGTTGCAAACACCATGCTCTAGCAACTGAGCCACACAGGATATCAGTCCACAGTCCAGTTGTGGACTCCTCTCATTGGTAATGAGGGGAAGTTATTCAATTTATCAATTACGGGCAATATACCAGTGGGGCGGCAGGTAGCCTGGTGGTTAAGAACGTTGGGCCAGCAATCGAAAAGTCTCTGGTTCGAATCCCGAAATGCCGTTCTTCCCTTGAGCAAGGCAGTTAACCAACAACTGTTCCCTGGGCGCTGATGACGTGGATGGTCCTCCCTGATTCAGAGATATCCCCTTTCCCTTACCATCAATGCATTTTTGAATTGATAGGTGAAAAAGCCAAAACAAGGATCCCGGTCCTGATATCATTCCTCACCGTTGTCCTTCCCCTACGTTTTCTGAAAGCCTCGCCATACCAGCCTTCTCTGCTCGTATACACAGTAAACATTCCGTGAGGATAGAACCCATTAATAACCCTAACGAGTTAGCCAGCTAACTTGCCTAAATAAATTGTGAAATAACTTCCCTGGACCACCTATAGTACTGTAGGTGATGGAGAAATAAACCTAGTCCTTACATAAAGGGCCAACATGGTAGCTCGCTTGCCTTTGACTAACACAAGGCTCATGTTACAGATGGTGTATTGAATATGAACCATCCATAGGCAATGGAGCTAATCAAACAAGAGACACATTTAAGTGTAGTAGAAACCTTTTTCCAGGGTTTATGGGAGTTGTCCCGCATAGCCTAGTTCTGCAGGCATCACGTCGAGGAACAAGCAAGTCTTTCAGGAGAACCGAATCACAAGACATCGGCACTGTCACTGCATCCGTCACACACACACACGCACACACGCACACACGCACACACACGCTTTCTGTCCCAGATGGAATGGCTACGCGCCTCTTCCGGTGGGCCGATGTAAACACTGTCCCGGTGTGTGTCGTCAGTGGAAGAGCAGGTCACTTGATCCAGTAGATAACCTCCTGACACACACACACCCCGTATGGAACACAGACCACGCCCTGGCTACGTGGTGTCATCTTCAGTCACTATGCTGCTGGCAGTAATACGAAACTTGGGTTTCAATTTCAATTCAATGTTTGTTAAAAAGAGAACCTAACATAGTATCCAGAGTAAAGCTCTTCCTCTTATGAGTGGAGAGTGTGTTAGCCTAAACATTGAGGCAAGCTAATTTTGCATTACCATTAATTGTATTTGCTAGACGTCGGTGTGCAAATACACAGCTTGCTTCCCTCGAAGCCAAAAGGTTCCTCATGTTTAATACAATGGTACCGGAGGAGATGGCTGCCGGAGATATAGGGGACGTAGGTCGCGGTGCCTTGTAAGGATCCGACGGCGAGTTGGTAATCTGCCTTTACCATCAGTCCTATTAGCCAACGTGCAATCATTGGATAAGAAAATAGACGAGCTACGATCACGTATATCCTACCAACGGGACATTAAACTGTAATATCTTATGTTATATTTCACCAAGTCGTGGCTGAACATGAATAACATACAGCTGGCGGGTTTTATGATGCATCGGCAACATCGAACAGCCGCCTCCGGTAAGACAAAGGCTCTCTGTGTATATTTGTAAACAGCTGGTACATGAAATCTAATAGTAAGAAAGTCTCAACGTTTTGCTCGCTGGAGGTAGAGTATCTCATGATAAGCTGTAGACCACACTAAATTTACCAAGAGACTATCTATATTCTTCGTAGCGGTCTATTTACCGCCACAAACGGATGCTGGCACTAAGACCGCACTCAATGAGCGGTATACAGCCATAAGCAAACAGGAAACCGCTCATCCAGAGGCGGCGCTCCTAGTGGCCGGGGAATTCACTGCAGGGAAACTTAAATCGATTTAACCTCATTTCTACCAGTATGTTAAATGTGCAACTAGAGGGGAACACCCTGACTCCACACACAGAGATGCATACAAAGCTCTCCCTCACCTTCCATTTGGCAAATCTGATAATTCTATCCTGCTGATTCCTGATTCCAAGCTAAACAGAAAGCAGGATCCACCAGTGACTTGGTCAATAATGAAGTGGTCAGGTGAAGCAGATGCTAAGCTACAGGACTGTTTTGCTAGGACAGACTGGAATATGTTCCCGGGATTCTTCCGTTGGCATTGAGGAGTACACCACATCAGTCATTGGCTTCATCAATAAGCGCATCGATGACGTCGTCCCCACAGTGACTGTACATACATACCTCAACCAGCAGGTACCCTAGTGTTTAGAGAGTTGGGCCAGTAACCGAAAGGTTGCTGGATCGAATCCCCGAGCTGACAAGGTTAAAATCTGTAATTCTGCCCCTGAGCAAAGCAGTTAACCCCCTGTTCCTCGGGCGCCGTAGACGTCGATTATGGCAGCCCCCCGCACCTCTCTGATTCAGAGGGGTTGGGTTAAATGCGGAAGACATGTCAGTTGAATGCATTCAGTTGTACAACTGACTAGGTATCCGACTAGGTATCCCCCCTTTCCCTTCCCCCAACCAGAAGCCATGGATTAAAAGCAACATCCGATCAGTCTTAATTTCTTTCCAGGAGACATGCAGAACAAACCAATCTTCTGCAAGAGGTCAAAGCAGTAGGTGGTGCAGAAAGTGTATGAGAGGCTTGTCCACCTGGCTGTGTAGTGCAGAAAGGAACAGACTGTTGTCTACAAGGTGCCAGAGTCTCAGCCCCCTCAAACCCAACATCCCTGCCAACACCGCCACAGCCTGCGAAACCATATGCCATTACCCAACAAAAGAAGAGGTTCACCAGCTGAAGAACATGCCTGGAACATTTAACAAACACAACACCCTTATTAAGTTAGACTGTAGTAGTATAGATGTAGTACAGATGACTATAGGATTCCATCTGCATCAGAAACCAATAGTGTTGACTTCAACTTCTTGATCAACTCATTGCGATATTCATAAAATGTTACTTGGATAAACTAGCTTCAGTCTTACTGTTAAAACAAAATATGCAGGTTTTAATAAAACATTTGTCTGTCAATATAGCATATAAGTAGACAAGGCTTGTATTGTAGTTTATTTGCTCTGGAGACTGAAGTGAGTTCACACAGCAGTATGGAGGAACAGTTATGGCAATGTATGACATATACAGTACACGAAAAATATACTACTAATGATTATAATAAATACTACAAACGGAATACTTGCATATGGTGTGTTTGGGTGGTGCAGTGAGGTATTCTGAGTCACTTTAACACAATGGGAAATTGTTATGGGACCTTTCACATCCCCTTGAGAGTCATCACCTTCTTTGTATCTAAGCAGTATTGTCTGTGAAAGAAGCGGGAAATGGTTGTGTCTGTATTCCTACTGTAGCAGCATGCTGTAGAATGAGACATCTCACAGACACACTTTAGCTAGCTAGCAACAACACACAGGTATACAAACACCAAGACTAACATGAGGTCATCAAGCCAGTCATTCCTTTTTTATTCTCCTCCATCAAAAACATTTCCCCAGTTTTGCTCCTAATGAGAGGCACCGAGGTTAAAACCTGTTAGGGCTAGGGGGCAGTATTTACACGGCCAGATAAAAAACCGTACCCGATTTAATCTGGTTATTACTACTGCCCAGAAACTAGAATATGCATATAATTATTGGCTTTGGATAGAAAACACCCTAAAGTTTCTAAAACTGTTTGAATGGTGTCTGTGAGTATAACAGAACTCATATGGCAGGCAAAAACCTGAGAAGATTCTGTACAGGAAGTGCCCTCTCTGACCATTCCTTGAGCTTCTTGACTCTTTTTATTGAAAACTTAGGATCTTTGCTGTAACGTGACACTTCCTACGGCTCCCATAGGCTCTCAGAACCCGGGAAAAAGCTGAATGATGTCGAGGCAGCCCCTGGCTGAAAAACATTAGCGCCTTTGGTAAGTGGTCTATCAGAGGACAATGAGACTGAGGCGCGTGCACGAGGCGACCCCATGTTTTTATTTTCTCTCTCTTTGTACTAAAACACAGATTCCCGGTCGGAATATTATCGCTTTTTTACGAGAAAAATTGCATAAAAATTGATTTTAAACAGCGGTTGACATGCTTCGAAGTACGGTAATGGAATATTTAGAATTTTTTTGTCACAAAACGCGTCAGGCGCGTCACCCTTCTTTACACTTCGGATAGTGTCTTGAATGCACGAACAAAACAGAGGATATTTGAACATAACTATGGATTATTTTGAACCAAACCAACATTTGTTATTGAAGTAGAAGTCCTGGGAGTGCATTCTGACGAAGAACACCAAAGGTAATAACATTTTTCTTATAGTAAATCGGAGTTTGGTGAAGGCCAAACTTGGTGGGTGTCTAAATAGCTAGCCCTGTGATGCCGGGCTATCTACTTAGAATATTGCAAAATGTGCTTTCACCGAAAAGCTATTTTAAAATCGGACATAGCGAGTGCATAGAGGAGTTCTGTATCTATAATTCTTAAAATAATTGTTTTTTGTGAACGTTTATCGTGAGTAATTTAGTAAATTCACCGGAAGTTTGTGGGGGGTATGCTAGTTCTGAACGTCACATGCTAATGTAAAAAGCTGGTTTTTGATATAAATATGAACTTGATTGAACAAAACATGCATGTATTGTATAACATAATGTCCTAGGCGTGTCATCTGATGAAGATCATCAAAGGTTAGTGCTGCATTTAGCTGTGGTTTGGGTTTGTGTGACATTATATGCTAGCTTGAAAAATGGGTGTCTGATTATTTCTGGCTGGGTACTCTCCTGACATAATCTAATGTTTTGCTTTCGTTGTAAAGCCTTTTTGAAATCGGACAGTGTGGTTAGATTAACGAGAGTCTTGTCTTTAAAATGGTGTAAAATAGTCATATGTTTGAGAAATTGAAGTAATAGCATTTCTAAGGTATTTGAATAACGCGCCACAGGATTCCACTGGCTGTTACGTAGGTGGGACGATTTCGTCCCACCTTCCCTAGAGGTTAAACTAGTGTAATTAGCTAACTATAAATGTTAGTACATTATAGCAAACACAGCTAGCTAAACTTGACTTGTAGTGGTGCTAGCAAGCCCTGTTATGGCCTAATCTATCACCAAATTGTACTGTACAACACTGCCTCGTGTAAAAATAGAGTTTATATTGCTAGCTAGCTACTGACAGCAAAACAACTTACTCATTTGTTATTTACCATCCTGAGTCATGGTCCAGCTGGTCTAGGCTGCCGCCGCTGCTCGCTGGTATCGTTATTTTTTTCTCTCACTGTCTCAACTCTAACTGCTACTCAAGGAACAATGGATGCCTAGACAAATAATCTGGACTCAAGATAATCTCAGCTAAAGCCCAACACATAAATAAACAAACTATATAGCCCAACATATACAAAACACAAAGTATGTACTGTACATATACACTTAGAGTATAAAACATTAAGAAAACCATCCTAATATTGAGTTGCACCCCTCCTATTTTGCCCTCAGAACAGCCTCAATTCATCGGGGCATGGACTCTACAATGTGTCGAAAGCGTTCCACAGGGATGCTGGCCCATGTGGACTCCAATGCTTACCACAGTTGCGTCAAGTTGGCTGGATGTCCTCCTCCCCTTCATCTACACTGATTGATCCCTTTACGATGTTACTTGTTAAAACCGATTCAAAGCTTTCATCTGGATTCACCTGGTCAGTCCATGTCATGGAAAGAGAAAGTGTCCTTAAATGTTTTGCATACACAGTGGCGGTCGGTGGCGTTTCAGATTAGAGAGGGCGAATTTAGATTCTTATGAGCATGGCCTTATTTCTATTACAGCATATTGGATGACTGTCATTCATATTCCATTAACCCAGCTCAATGTAACTTCAATAGGTTTAGGCTACTTACTACATGATACTAGAATGTTCCCTATACCCATCATGAGGTTGATACAACCTAGCCTATGAATGAAAGTTTACAACGTAGGTCCACAGGTCGAGAGAAATTTGAGTAATCAAGGTAAAACACTTTTTTTTTTTTCAACTGAATCGACAGAATGAATACACTCCTGATCACTCGCACACAGTTCACTTTCATAGCAGCCACAAACAGCATGATCACTTTTCTCGTTGTATAATTCCTTCTCGCATATACCAGCTTTCCTCCTCTTACCTTCACTTGTGGACCTCAATGCCAAACACAACAGCTGTCTGTGACCAGGCGGGAAAAAAAACAAAAACATTTCCAAGCCAAACGCTAACCGATACATACAGACTACATCGTTGTCACCATATCAGCTTACGTCAAATTCAACATAGCAACTAGAACTAACGCGTTAGTAAATCCACTACAATCATGCAGTAGTGTAAAGCAAGCAGTTCAGCAGTTACAACGACAGGCCCCAGTGGCAATAAATTAATAAAACCAAAAGCTTACCTTGACTTGGAAGAGCTCCCATGTTGGATAGCTTTAGCCAACTAGCTAATATAGCAACCCTCTGAGTCAGGTGTTTGAGCAAGCTAAACTAGCTAGCTAAGTAAGCAAAAGTTTAAAAAAGAAAAAAAAAAAAAAAAAGAAATATAGCTCTCCCTCTTGCTTCTTCTTTATTGAAGAAATTAATTTTTTCAAAACTGTTCAACTACTCACCACATTTTATGCACTGTAGCTAATGCATTCAGTACTAGATTCATTCTCTGTTCCTTTTATAGGGTGGACAACATGTCAGTTCATGCTGCAAGAACTGATAGGTTGGAGGACACCCTCCGAAGTCAATATACCCAGCGGAGGACGGAAATTAGCTGTCCTCCGGCTACACCATGGCACCAGACAGTGCATTCTGAAAGTATTCAGACCACTTGACTTTTTCCACATTGTTACGTTACAGCCTTATTCTAAAATGCATTATAAAAGAATATATATATATATATTTATTAATCATCAATCTACACACAACACCCCATAATGACAAAGCAAAAACAGCTTTTTAGATTATTTGTAAACTTTTTTTTTTTTTACTTAAATATCACATTTACATAAGTATTCAGACCCTTTACTCAGTACTTTGTTGAAGCACCTTTGGCAGTGATTACAGCTTCAAGTCTTCTTGGGTATGACGCTACAAGCTTGGAACACCTGTATTTCGGGAGTTTCTCCCATTCCTCTCTGCAGATCCTCTCAAGCTCTGTCAGGTTGGATGGGGAGCGTCGCTACACAGCTATTTTCAGGTCTCTCCAGAGATGTTCAATCAGGTTCAAATCCGGGCTGGGCCACTCAAGGACATTCAGAGACTTGTCCCAAAGCCACTCCTGTGTTCTCTTGGTTATGTGCTTAGAGTCGTTGTCCTGTTGAAAGGTGAACCTTTGCCCCAGTCTGAGGTCCTGAGCAGGTTTTCATCAAGGATCTCTGCACTATGCTACGTTCATCTTTGCCTCGTTCCTGACCAGTCTCCCAGTCCCTGAAAAACATCCCCACAGCATGAAGCTGCCACCACCACCATGCTTCACTGTAGGGATAGTGCCAGGTTTCCTCCAGACGTGACACTTGGCATTCAGGCCAAATGGTTCAATCTTAGTTTCATCAGACCAGAGAATCTTGTTTCTCATGGTCTGAGAATCCTTTAGGTGCCTTTTGGCAAACTCCAAGCGGGCTGTCAAGTGCTTTTTACTGAGTAGCTTCAGTCTGGCCAAGCTACCATAAAGGCCTTATTGGTAGAGCACTGCAGAGATGGTTGTCCTTCTGGAAGGTTCTCCCATCTCCACAAAGGAACTATGGAGCTCTGTCAGAGTGACCATCAGGTTATTTGTCCCCTCACTGACCAAGGCCCTTCTCCCCCGATTGCTCAGTTAGGCCGGCGGCCAGCTCTAGGTTGAGTCTTGGTGGTTCCAAACTTGAGGCCACTGTAGGCGACCTTCAACGCTGCAGACATTTTTTTGGTACTCTTACCCAGATCTGTGCCTTAACACAATCCTGTCTCGGAGCTCTACAGACAATTGCTTCGACCGCTTGTTTTTGCTCTGACATGCACTGTCAACTGTTAGACCTTATATAGACAGGTGTGTGTCTTTCCAAATCATGTCCAATCAATTGAATTTACCACAGGTGGACTCCAATCAAGTTGTAGAAACATCAATGATGATCAATGGAAACAGGATGCACCTGAGCTCAATTTCAAGTCTCATAGCAAAGGGTCTGAATACTTATGTAAAGATGTTTTTTGTTTAAAAAAATAAATAATGAAAAATCTGTTCTGGCTTTGTCATTATGAGTTGTGTGTAGATTGATGAGTAAAACACTTTTTTATCCATTTTATAATAAGGCTGTAATGTAACAAAATGTGGAAAAAGTCAACGGGTCTGAACTTTCAGAATGCACTGTACACACACACACACACACACACACACACACACCTATTTGCTTTCAGGCCCACAGGGAGGAAAAAGTATGGGGAAGGTTCTCTCTGGTCACCTGGAGGGGCGGATGTAAAATCATCCTTGGCTGACGACCAACCTGTGTTGCTAGGCGAGGTGGAGATGCGGTGGGCTGGGGGGGAAGCGCCTTTGACATGGGAAGTGTGAAAGGAGGGCTTCTTCAACTGGATTCAAAGCTAATGGAGAATGCAGGCATGCACACAATGCTCCATTGTTTGTAATAAAACCATGACAACCAAGTTGACTTTTATTTCCCCCCTTATAGTTTGTGTCAACAGACTGACAACTCCTAAGGCCGTTTGGGTCAGATGATTTGAGGAAAGGCTAGAGCAAGATGTGATCTCAAGTCTCCTATGCCTCATGGTTGTTGTTGGGTTAATGTCCTGTTAACTAGATTTGCTTACATTTATCTGTCAATGAAAACATCATTCGAGACATACGCAAATATATATATAGCACCATCATATGTCTACGTTACAATTTACAGATAACGGGCCCAAATGTATTTTCCACTAACACGTAATGCTGCAAGAGAAGGAGTACTCGGAAAAGCTCAATGCTTTAATAACAAGTCTATCATAATCATTCCCATAATAACTTCAGAATCCCAAGGTTGATGATGCTACTAACAAACAGGGGCTTTGTGTGTAGAGACCAGATCCTCAAAGTAGACTATAGCCTCACCATTCTTCTAATCAAACCTGCAACGAAACAGACAATATTTCAAAACATGTTTGAGCGCAAAAGTGGTAATGCTGTGGTATCTTTTCCAAAACAGTTTCATGATATATTTTGGCGTAATGGATGCATCATCAACCCGTTTATCTCTGCTGCAGCTTACGAGTCAGCTTTCCTTAGTTATCGATCGGGTGCTCTACAGCATAGCAGCACGCAGACAATGCAATATGTAACAGAGAGCCCTGCAAGGTTCTCAGTTTCACACAGAACTGACAGTCAGTAAGGATTACAGCCAGAAGAGGACTGGCCACCCCTTGGAGCCTGGTTCCTCTCTAGGTTTCTTCCTAGGTTCCTGCCTTCTAGGGAGTTTATCCTAGCCACTGTGCTTCTGGCCTCCACATTGCTTGTTCTTTATGGTTTTAGGCTGGGAATCTGTATAGCACTTTGTGACAACTGCTGATATAAAAAAAAAAAAAGGCTTTATAAAATAAATTGTTTGGTAAATTAACGATCAGTTAGGCTCAAGGATCTGTTTTATCTATTTAATAATATCTGCTAATGTTGCCTAGTCTCATAGCCTAGCTGGCTTTTCCCTTTTTCATTTGACTGGTGGGTTGCAGTTAAAAATCCTGGGTTTTGACTAGATGTGGTTTTATTTCTGAGGCGGTCACAAGGAAATTCAAAAGTACTCTCAATAGATGACAGCTCAACTAAAATTGTGGAACTAGAGATGACCTACGGAACCAGCATGAGGTAACAAGTAGCCTAAGTTTAGGTCTCTGGAGATTCAGCTTGAGAAATGGAGATTCCACTTTGACCACAGCAACGTTGAATCTCATAATCAGAAAACCTGAAGGTCTGAGCAAGGAGATTAATCGAGCCCTCATTTCGAGTCTGGGCTGGGTTCCAAAATTATAACTAGACCCACAGCATTAAACCCTTTACTTACAGTTAAAATGTTCACAGCAGAGTATGAAACTCGAGATAGCGGGATGATGATTGGGTTCCTTCTAGCCAGACAGTAAACGGATCAAGAGGCAGGATTTTGCGATTAGTCTCGAACGGATCACACCGATATCCCTCCGGGTACTTTCATTAAAAAAAAGCTGTTTCAGCTATGTGCAGATTCAGCTCGCCTGTCCTCAAAAGGCAGACCTTCATTAAGTGAAGAATGCACCACCACCATGGCAACGAGAGGCAGGAGATAATTGCTGTGTCTTTAGCTGTTGGTTCTAGTGAAAGGAGTGACCGGGGAGGCCGTCTGTCACAAATTTTCTGGCTTTTAATCCAAACCTATATGTGCAATGCTGGGTGCCTCCGACAAGGAAACTTGGAACATCAATATTGGTTGACATACTACATAAAACACAAAAGTATGTGGACACCCCTTTAAATTAGAGGATTCGGCTATTTCAGCCACACCTGCTGCTGACAGATATAAAATCAAGCACACCGCCATGCAATCTCCATAGACAAACATTGGCAGTGGAATGGCCTTACCGAAGAGCTCAGTGACTTTCAACGTAGCGCCGTCATGCCGCCTTTCAAACAAGTCAGTTCATAAAACTGTAAGTGCTGTTATTGTGAAGTGGAAACATCTAGGAGCAACAACGGATCAGCATGTAATAGTCTGTCTTCGGTTGCAACACCAAAGTACCTCTGGAAGCAACATCAGCACAATAACTGTTCGTCGGGCGCTTCATGAAGTCTTGGTCTTAACATAACCTCTATCGATAACGATATCATAATTGCCATCGATAAGAGACAATACTGTGCAGCTGTATTCGTCGACCTGGCCAAGGCTTTCTACTCTGTCAATCACCACGTTCTTATCGGCAGACTCAACAGCCTTGGTTTCTCAAATGACTGCCCCGCCTGGTTCACCAACTACTTCTCAGAGTTCTGTGTGTCAAATCGGAGGGCCTGTTGTCCGGACCTCTGGCAGTCTCTATGGGGGTGCCACAGGGTTCAATTCTCAGGCCGACTCTCTTCTCTGTATACATCAATGATGGCATTCTTGCCGCTGGTGATTCTCTGATCCACCTCTACGCAGACAACACCATTCTGTATACTTCTGGTCCTTCTTTGGACACTGTGTTATTAACTAACCTCCAGACGAGCATCAATGCCATACAACTCTCCTTCTGTGGCCTCCAACTGCTCTTAAATGCAAGTAAAACTAAATGCATGCTCTTCAACCGATCGCTGTCCACTCCTGCTCGCCTGTCCAGCATCACTACTCTGGACAGTTCTGACTTAGAATATATGTGGACAAATACAGAGGTGTCTGGTTAGACTGTAAACTCTCGACTTTGGCGATGTCATTTACAAAATAGCCTCCAACACTCTACTCAGCAAATTGGACGCAGTCTATCACAGTGCCATCCGTTTTGTCACCAAAGCCCCATATACTACCCACCACTGCGACCTGTATGCTCTTGTTGGCTGGCCCTCGCTTCATATTCGTCTCCAAACCCACTGGCTCCAGGTCATCTATAAGTCTTTGCTAGGTAATGCCCTGTCTTAGCTCACTGGTCACCATAGCAACACCCACCCGTAGCACACGCTCCAGCAGGTATATTTCACTGGTCACCCCCAAAGCCAATTCCTCCTTTGGCCACCTTTCCTTCCAGTTCTCTGCTGCCAGTGACTGGAACGAACTGCAGAAATCACTGAAGCTGGAGACTCGTATCTCCCTCACTTTAAGCACCAGCTATCAGAGCAGCTCACACATCACTGCACCTGTACATAACCCATCTGTAATTATCCCATCCAAATACCTCATCCCCATACTGTTATTTACTTTGCTCCTTCGTACCCCAGTATCTCTACTTGCACACTCATCTTCTGCACATCTATCACTCCAGTGTTTAATTGCTATATTGTAATTATTTCGCCACTATGGCCCATTTATTGCCTTACGTCCCTTATCCTAACTCATTTGCACACTGTAAATATACTTTTTCTATTGTATTATTGACGGTATGTTTGTTTAGTCCATGTGTAACTTTGTGTCGCACTGCTTTGCTTTATCTTGGCCAGGTCGCAGTTGTAAATGAGAACTTGTTCTCAACTAGCCTACCTGTTAAATAAAGGTGAAATAAAATAAAAAATGAAGTGGGTTTCCATGACCGAGCAGCTTCACACAAACCTAATATCACCATGCGCAATGCCAAGCGTCGGCTGGAGTTGTAAAAGTTGCCACCATTAGACTCTGGAGCACTTGAAATGCGTTGAATGGAGTGATAAATCACACCTTACCATCTGGCAGTCCAACGGACTATTCTAGGTTTGGCGGATGCCAGGAGAACGCTACCTGCCCCAATGCATAGTGCTAACTGTAAAGTTTGGTGGGAGGAGGAATAATGGTCTGGGGCTGTTTTTCATGGTTCGGGCTAGGGCCATTAGTTCCAGTGAAGGGAAATCTTTACGCTACAGCATACAATGACACCCTAGACGATTCTGTGCTTCCAACTTTGTGGCAACAGTTGGGGAAGGCCCTTTCCTGTTTCAGCATGGCAATGCTCCCGTGCATAAAGCGAGGTCCATACAGAAAAGGTTTGTTGAGATCGGTGTGGAAGAACTTGACTGGCCTGCACAGAGCCCTGACCTCAACCCCATCAAACACCTTTGGGATGAATTTGAACGCTGCCTGCAAGCCAGGCCTAATCGCCCAACATCAGTGCCAGACCTCACTAATGCTCTTGTCGTCCCCGCAGTAATGTCGCAACATGTAGTGGAAAGCCTTCCGAGAAGAGTGGAGGCTAGTACAGTAGTTAAGGAGGGACCAACTACATATTAAAAACGCCTGTGATTTTGGAATGAGATGTTCGACGAGCAGGTGTCTACATACTTTTGTGTATTTCTCACTGTTGTGGACGTGGGCCTCAGCGAGCAAAATAGTTTAGGCTAAACATGGTCCACTACAATCCTTCAAAATTGGTGCAAAGGTGGGAGTGAAGATTCAATCAAATGGATTCATAACACTATTTAAGACCATTCAATGGGGTCATCTTAGGGTCAATACGTTCCCTAGTCACAATAAAGTAACATTTGTATGGTCTGATAAGTGTACGTCACATTAGTTGGGCAGGATACTCTTAGCCTATTGTACTTCACAATCACAGGAAGTACAAACAATGGATTCGGTGGGTTTTAATTTTTTTTTTTTACAGTACTGTGGTCTTGAGGGAGGGTTTCTAACATGCAGCCTACTTGATAATGTTTATGGAAGTTCTCTCCTGCTCTCATAATGGAACTGTGATGCAGTGCGACCGAGCAAATTTCTCCCCGACAAATTTGGTCACCGTTGTCTGTGCAAGATTATTGTAGCTACTTCCTCACTAGTTAGATAATTTCCGTAATACCGAATGTTAAATTCCAATTAAATCACAAGGTGATCCGAGTAGTCCGACAAAGGATTAAAAAAATGTGGTGTAGCCAGCATACATTGACAGTTGGCCTAAGCCAGAAAGTCCTAGACCTATCTAATTCTAATGGCGCCATATTTAGTTTCTACAGTATCCACTGTCCAGGTCTTATTTTTTATTGGCAGATGGAGTTGTAACTCGGTTGATTGGCTGGAGTAAGTAACGTCCTGGGTGTTTTTTTTTTTTTTTTTTTTTTTTTTTTAAAGGCCCAGTCACAAGCGTGCGCTCCAGATGTGTGTTAACCCATTGGTTTCAATCAGGACAGTGAGATAACCCAACACACCCAACACGACTGAGACTAATGAATAGTCATGGGGAAAACTCACAGGTCGAGCACACAGCGTGTACACACACACACACACACACACACACACACACTTCATGTCCGATTGCAAATTTCCATTACATCTATACTGTGTTGTCTGGTGGTTCACTAAAGCCCTGGAATAGGTCTACAGTGAACATATTCAGTTCAACACAACTGTGATGAAACAAGAGGTGTTGGCAAAGACTGTGACAGCCTGAAAACCCCCATTAAAATCCTCTCTGAAAAACCACTCAAACACGGGAGTAGCGGAGCTTCGAACGAGTGCTGGTTGAGCTGGAACCATATAAAAAGGGTACATACAGTGGCAAGAAAAAGTATGTGAAGCCTTTGAAATTACCTGGATCTCTGCATAAATTTGATCTTCACAACAATAGACAGACAGTGTGCATAAACAAATAAGACAAATTATTGTATTTTTCTTGTCTATATTGAATACATAATTTAAACATTCACAGTGTAGGTTGGAAAAAGTATGTGAACCCCTAGGCTAATGACTTTTCCCAAAGCTAATTGGAGTCAGGATTCAGCTAACCTGGAGTCCAATCAATGAGACGAGATTGGAGATGTTGGTTAGAGCTGCCTTGCCTTATAAAAAAATAAAAACTCACAAAATTTGAGTTTGCTATTCACAAGAAGCATTGCCTGATGTGAACCATGCCTCAAACAAAGATCTCAGAAGACCTAATATTAATAATTGTTGACTTGCATAAAGCTGGAAAAGGTTACAAAACTATTTCTAAAAGCCTTGATGCTCATCAGTCCACAGTAAGAGAAATTGTCTATAAATTGAGAAAGTGCTGGCACTGTTGCTACTCTCCCTAGGAGTGGCTGTCCTGTAAAGTTGACTGCAAGAGCACAGAGCAGAATGCTCAATGAGGTTAAGAAGAATCCTAGAGTGTCAGCTAAAGACTTACAGAAATATCTGGAACAAGCTAACATCTCTGTTGATGAGTCTATGATACATAAAACACTAAACAAGAATGGTGTACATGGGAGGACACCATGGAAGAAGCCAGACAGATGAAACTACAGTTGAGTTGGTTGGAAAGAACACAACACTCTGTGTGGAGGAAAAAGGCACAGCACACCTCATCAAAACCTCATCCCAAATGTAAAGTATGGTGGAGGGAGCATCATGGTTTGGGGCTGCCTCAGGGCCTGGACAGCTTGCTATCATCGACGGAAAAATGAATTCCCAAGTTTATCAAGACATTTTGTAGGAGAATGTTAGGCTCTGTCCACCAATTGAAGCTCAACAGAAGTTGGGTGATGCAACAGGACCACGACCCAAAACACAGAAGTAAATCAACAACAGAATGGCTTCAACAGAAGAAAATACGCCTTCTGGAGTGGTTCAGTCAGAGTCCTGACCTCAACCTGATTGAGATGCTGTGGCATGACCTCAAGAGAGAAGTTCACACCAGACATCTAAAAAATATTGCTGAGCTGAAACAGTTTTTTAAAGAGGAATGGACCAAAATTCCTCCTGACCGCTGTGCAGGTCTGATCCGCAACTACAGAAAACGTTTGGTTGAGGTTATTGCTGCCAAAGGAGGGTCAACCAGTTATTAAATCCAAGGGGTCACATACTTTTCCCACCCTGCACTGTGAATGTTTACACGGTGTGTTCAATAAAGACATGAAAACATATTGTTTGTGTGTTATTAGTTTAAGCAGACGGTTTGTCTATTGTTGTGACCTAGATGAAGATCAGATCAAATTTTAATGACCAATTTATGCAGAAATCCAGGTAATTCCAAAAGGGTTTGCATACTTTTTCTTGCCACTGTCTATCTACATGCTTCCAGTACACATGCATTGTAAATTACATAAAGGCTACAATTCTACACATGAGCCCCAAGGGACAATTATACTTGGAACCTATGACTGCTAGCTTTTTAGAGGGGAGGAAAGGGTCTTAAACGTTGGAGGATCTCCTAAAAAGAAACATATGGGTGCTAGATTAGATTAGAGGGTTACTGAGCATCCTGCAGTGTTGACTACAAACACACTGCTTAGCAGTACAATGCTCTCAGGGGAAAATGTAAGCCTACACTGTGTGCACGTGTTGGAATAACAAAAACATCAAGTTGAACAAGGTAAAACTAGAGGTAGGGCCTGGATGACTGTTAAAAAGGGTTTTATGGATTAATATTAATTAGAAACTGGGTGGTTCGAGCCACGAATGTTGATTGGCATTAGTGGTATGTAAGACTGTATACTACGGGTATGACAAAACATATATTTTTAGTGATTAATGGTAACCAGTTTATAATACCTGTAAGGCACCTCAGGGTGGGGGATGGGGTATATGGTGGTATATGGCCAACATACCATGGCTAAGGGCTATAAACAGGCACTCAGCGTTGGCGTTAAGAACAGCCCTTAGCCGTGGTACACTACGTGGCCAAAGTACATTTTTACATTTTAGTCATTTAGCAGACACTCTTATCCAGAGCGACTTACAGTAGTGAATGCATAAATTACATACATTTTTTCTCCGTACTGGTCCCCCGTGGGAAAGTATGTGGAGATCTGCTCGTCGAACATCTCATTCCAAAATCACAGGCGTTAATATATGGAGTTGGTCCCCCCTTTTCTGCGATAGCAGCCGCCACTATTCTGGGAAGGCTTTCCACTAGAAGTTGGAACATTGCTGAGGGGACTTGCTTCCATTCAGCCACAAGAGCATTAGTGAGGTCGGGCACTGATGTTGTGCGATTAGGCCTGGCTCGCAGTCGGTGTTCCAATTCATCCCAAAGGTGTTCAATGGGGTTGAGGTCAGGCCAGTCAAGTTCTTCCACACCATTTCTGTATGGACCGCGCTTTGTGCACTGTCATACTGAAACAGGAAATGGCACTCCCCAGACTGTTGCCACAAAGTCAGAAGCACAGAATTGTCTAGAATGTCATTGTATGCTGTAGATTTTCCTTCACTGGAACTAAGGGCCAAACCCGAACCATGAAAAACGTCCACGTGTGTATTTGCTCCTAAAAACCAATGAGATGGGTAACCAATCGCTAAAATAGAACTTTGTTCTATTTGTAACGCTACCCAAATACCATCTCCTCATTGGTTTTTAGGAGCATATACACACACGTGGGTGATTGAAAGATGACGTGAGGTTCACACTCCAGTCGGTAGTGGTAGCGCATCTTAAAGTTGGTTGCCAACCGCCATATAAAGTCCAACACAATGTTTATATCCCAGGACAAATTAGCTCGCAACAGCAAGCTTGCTTGCTAAATTGCCATAAAATGTTGAATGCTTTTTGACCTGTGCCCAAATTAATATATTTGGTTCAGAGTTTGCTTTGATATTTCAATTTGCGTGTCCTTATCACATCTGGTGTGGGTGGACAAAATCAACGTGCGGTCTGGTCAGCATGTTAGGCTTGTGTGCGGCCATGGAAATACAATTAATGAAGCTACAGACGAACAGTTCTTGTGCTGACGTTGCTTTCAGAGGAAGTTTGGAACTCGGTAGCGACTGTTGCAACCGAGGACAGACGATTTTTACGCGCTTCAGCACTCGGTCCCGTTCTGTGAGCTTGTGTGGACTACCACTGAGGCTGAGCCGTTGTTGCTCCTAGATGTTTCCACTTCACAATAACAGCACTTACTGTTGACCGGGGCAGGTGTAGCATGGCTGCAATTTGACATGTTGGTAACGTAGCATCCTAGGACGATGCCATGTTGAAAGTCACTGAGCTCTTCAGTAAGGTCACTCTACTGCCAATATTTGTCTATGGAGATTGTTTGGCTGTGTGCTCGATTTTATACACCTGTCAGCATTGGGTGTGGCTGAAATAGCTATCCAAATCCACTAATTTGAAGGGATGTTCAGATACTTTTGGCCATGTAGTGTATATTGGCCATTTACCACACCCCCTCGGGCCTTATTGTTGAATTATAATAATAAGGAAGACAAACGATATGGGAGGGGATGACTGGTGTAAAGCATTAGCTTAGAGGCGTGTCCCTGGGCCTGAAGCTCTTGGCAAGACATTTCATATTCATTTCACACATCCATTCACATCTGAACAAAAAAATAAATATGTGCTCGAAAATGATTGAACTTATGTCTAAAGATACAAACAAATAACTACTATTCTACTTTTTTGGAGTTGCAGTTCCACCTGTACATGTGAATGCATCTTTTAAATACCCATAATGCTCCTCTAGGCTGCATTACTGCATTCCTAACAGACTCAGACCCCCAATTAGTCCCCTTTCTGACCTGTTTGAGGGGTTAAGACCAGTTCTGTGTGGATTTGTCTGAGGACTTGATGCTGGCTGGAAAGGTTGGTTTGGGCTTTACTGCGTCTACCAGCCTAAGCAATGGAAGCAAAGACAATTCAGACATTGACGTGACAAAAGGCCTACACTCCGCCTTTCAACGAATGGGTTCTGCAAGTCCAAAAAACATACACGTCACAAATATTTGAGCACCTCTCATTTATGACGGAGTACACATCAATTACAAAACAGTCGTAATGCAGTGATTTTTGTAATTGATCCAAGTTTTATTTTCAGGTTTGTTTTTTTAATGCATTTTTACACAGTTGAGTGTATACTGCATAAACATATCTTAAGGAATCAGCTTTAAAAAAAAACCAGAAAGAGGCTCAGACTGGTCTAGAGAAGCTAATTTACACAGATCTCGCATTACAGATTAGTCTCAGATCCTTATGATCAATGCCAATCCAACAATATCAGCTGCATAACAACGCCGATGACTCCTCCCTATGCAGTTCAACTGAATTCAGACAAGCCTCAACTGCTGTAGTGTAAATCTAAGGTCGAGACAAACGTCTGCTAATTGCATCGTGACCTTCAGCGAAAGGGCAAGTAGGCAGCAATAGAGGAAATAAAGAGACTTAAATATCAGCCGTCTCTCTCCAGGGTGAGAGAGAGCTAGATTCCCCAGTGCTAGCTTTTCTGATGTCTACTACGTTAGCTCAGAATTAGCGTTAGCACGGTTTTGCTCAAGGTTGCATTCATGGCTATAGGCATTTCATGATCACTGCCAGATCCCAGCCAGGCATAGATCCTATAGACCTGTAGTAGACTACTTCCTGTGTCCAGTGTGCATGTCCAGCATAATATAAAAACTGTCCAGGCAGCCCAGTTCAGGGAGGTGATAAGTAGTATCATAAACAGATAACCCTGGTGATGATGTAACTCACCAGTGCCTCTGTTGATTACAGTTTACAGCCATGCTGGTGTGTGTGGAAGGAGACTCGGCTTGACCACTGAGCAGATAACAAGAGGCTCTGAAGGGATGCGTTTTGGACGCCACGTGTGATCAAAAGCACTGATAACTGCCACCCAAATTTAGGGCAGGGCAAGCCCACGGTAAACGGAATTACGCTTCGACTCACTTTAAAAATGTATGCTAAACAAAAACAAACAAAAAAAAACACCACTCCTCTTCAATTGCGAAGCTGCTGGATATTGGTGGGAACTGGAACACACTGTTGTACACGTTGATCCGAGCATCTCAAACATGCTAATGGATGACATAGCTTATGAGTATGCAGGGAAGTGGGACATTTTCAGCTTCCAGGAATTGTGTACAGATCCTTGCAGCATGGTGCCATGCATTATCATGAAATTCTTTGGTTGTGCAAACCCAGTTTCATCAGCTGTCCGGTGACTGGTCTCAGACAATCCCGCAGATGAAGGAGCCGGATGTGGATGTCCTGGGCTGGCGTTGTGACACGTGGTCTGTGGTTGTGAGGCCAGTTGGACGTACTGCCAAATTCTCTAAAACAACGCTGGAGGCGGCTTATGGTAGAGAAATTATCACCAGCTCTGGTGGACATTCCTGCAGTCAGCATGCCAATTGCATGCTCCCTCAAAACTTGAGACATCTGTGGCATTGTCTTGTGTGACACAACTGCACATTTTAGAGTGGTCTTTTAATTGTCCCCAGCACAAGGTGTACCTGTGTAATGATCATGCTGTTTAATCAGCTTCTTGATAATCCACACCTGTCACCTGGATGGATTATCTTGAAAAGGAGAAACGCTAACAGGGATGTAAACAAATTTGTGCACATGGAAAATGTATGGGATCTTTTATTTGAGCTCATGAAACATGGGACCAACACTTTATATGTTGCATTTATATTTTCGTTCTGTATAAATATAAGTGTTGATATTAGTTGGTCTTTAAGTCAACATTATTGCGTTGATGTATTTCTGATGCCTTTTAAGACTTTCTGGTGGATGTTTTCTAAGACCCCCTTTTCCATCCGTTTATGCAGAAATCAAATCCTTTAACTTACGCCTAATTTTTAAAGGTGAAAAATGGATCAATACCTTCATTTTCTAAAAAACATATAGACTCTTAGCTTTCATTTGACATGCTCGAATAAACTTCACGTTGGTGCTCATGGGTCCTTTTACATGGAAATGCCTGGCACCAATTCAGCCAAACTTCAGGGGATAAATATCACAAGGTAACTGTTCACAGGTAGAAAAGCTGGAGCGCATAGAGTAGAAAGGTTTTCCTACGCCACACAGAGATACCACCATGTTTAGACGGCCCTCCACACAGACGGCCCTCCACACAGACGGCCCATGTGACTAGACACGTCTTGTCACTAAGCAGAGTAGTTGCTATGGATACTGAACTGAGGGCCATGGCACTTATTTATAAGTGGAGAAAAAAAAAAACTTCATTCATTTGCTCACTCTCTTTCTGAATGTGCCCAATTATTACTGCACTGGTGCAATTACAAGTCAGGCCCGCACATGAGTTACACTGATTCATAACCCAAAATGACCTTCTAAATTGCAATCACAATAAGGTGAACTGACAGCGGCGCTCAGGAGTTGGCTAAGGAAACAATTAATTCATGAGCTTTTAATCTTTCAGGTTTTACACAGATATGATGTAAAACTGGCGTTATGCAAGGAAGCTCACCCCTTCGCATGCAGACGTTGTACTGTTGGCTGCATGAGCCCCAGTGAATCCAGATGTCACAAAATATGTTCAGACGAGCTTGTTCATAGGCATAACCAGCCATCATGCATTAAAATGTGGACTTCCTTGGTATTTTAGTTTGGAAAGATTGTGTAGGGCAGTAGGCCTAAGTTTCAATTTGTGGCAACTGCACAAGGACACCTACTTCAGCCGGCATTGGGTTATATACAGCTTCATTGTTAGGATATGCCCTGCAGCGCTACTGGAAGAATGGAGTCTTCACTGGATTAGAGAGTTTGTTCATCGTTGATGTGGTTATGTCATGGTATAGGTTTGCAACTTCTTCTCTTGGCTGTTAAATCACCCGCTCTCAGTTTGTTAAGTACGGCTTGTTCCCTTGATATTACAGATAGCAAATATAGGACAGGTCTGAATGTGCAAAGCAGGGACGACTACAGAGGGTGTTTTATCATTCCGCAGTCAGACGCCAGCTGTAAGCGATGTAGGGGGATTGTCAGATGGGGCCCTAAAGTGGTTCAGGGATGACAAAAGGAGACTATCATTTCACATGCCTTTACTTGAGAGGTAATGCCTCCATTTCCATTGGGCTTCCGAGTGGCGCAGCGGGCTAAGGCACTGCATCTCAGTACAAGACGCAGTCCCTGGTTCGAATCCAGGCTGTATCACATCCGACCGTGATTGGGAGTCCCATAGGGCGGCGCGCAATTGGCCCAGAATCGTCCAGGTTTGGCCGGAGTAGACCGTCATTGTAAATCCAAAAAGAAAATGTCTTGGGGGTTGGTCCACGACGTCCCTTCCAGGACATGATTTTCCGTTATAACGGGCGTTCAGGGTTTCTCCAAACCCCTGTGGTTCTCTGTTGGGTTAAGTGCATGGATCATGAGCATGACAGAAGAGTGTTTTGTCTAGATTTGAGGTCACAGCCTCAGTCAGTCTCAAACCACTAACATTTCAAGACTCAGCAAGTAAAGCATCTGGGGAAAGGCAACAGTGTTAGTAAAACTGGGTCGCATTTTAGGCATAGTCAAACATTTTCCATGTTGTTTCTGTTTCCCAGAAGAACTATGTAACAAGTCTTCAGCCAATGCAGTGGATGTGGTCTAGTAAAGAGTTCCCACCATTGACATGACAAATGTAGGTTTACACCGCTTTTCTCAAAAGTACTCAGAGGAAAGAAACTACAAGGGAATGTTTTTCAATAACCACCCCGACCTTTACTCTGACAAAGGTGTAATGAAACTCCAGCAAGAGCAGGCGTCGTCATGAGAAGAAATGATAATGGTCCATTGGTGGTAAATGTTTTTTTTTTACAAAGCCAACAGTCCGTTTGGGCCATTTTGCACAAAATAACATTTAATAGATTATGATCACTTTGTTGGTCAAGGTCCAACCGAAATGTGACTTCCGCTTTTAACCCAATCCCTCCAAAAAGACACATAGACAGGTTTTTGGAAAGGGGCAGAGGGCTGCCACATTGGGTGCCCGGGGAGCTGTTGTTGTGGGGAGTTAAGTTCCCGGCTCAAGGACACAATGGCAGGCAATGGCATCTAGAATTTGATACTGGTAGTAGCCCTCCGGTTGCCAGCTCACTGATATATTTTTCCCGGGACTTGAACTGGCAACCCTCCAGTTGCTGGCTCGCCTCTGACTGCAAGGCTACCTTCATTAATATATTAGCCTACTCGTTAAAAACTACAATCCTTAATTGAAACAATAACAAAGTGGTCACCCCACCTCCGTTTTTTTTTTTTTAAGCTGAGGGATGGGCCTGGAGAAATGCAACCACTCAAAATCAGCTATGGATGCAAGGAATGACCATCCATGCTATCAAAATATAGTTTTAAGCATGTTTTCAGGCTATATACAGTGTTTGTTTACATTTACTTTGTTTGGCCTCCCGAGTGGCACAGCAGTCTAAGGCACTGCATCGCAGTGCTTTAAGCGTCACTACAGATCCGGGTTCGATCCCAGGCTGTCATACAGCCGGCTGTGACCGGGAGACCCATGAGGCGGCACACAATTGGCCCAGCGTCATCCGGTTTAGGGGAGGGTTTGGCCAGCCGTGATTTCCTTGTCCCTCTAGCAACTTGTGGCGGGCCGGGCGCCTGCAAGCTGACTTTGGTCGCCAGCTGGACCATGTTGTTTCCTCCAACACATTAGTGCAGCTGGCTTCTGGGTTAAGAGAGCAGTGTGGCTTTGCAGGGTTGTGTTTCAGAGGACGCATGGCTGAACCTGAACATGAGGTATTTACAAGATGGGTACAGGCTATGTAAAACATTCATAAACTGTCCGTCATAGGGGCATCCAGTGAGGGTAGGGCCCTACGTGTACCAGGAGTGAGGGTAGGGCCCTACGTGTACCAGGAGTGAGGGTAGGGCCCTACGTGTACCAGGAGTGAGGGTAGGGCCCTACGTGTACCAGGAGTGAGGGTAGGGCCCTACGTGTACCAGGAGTGAGGGTAGGGCCCTACGTGTACCAGGAGTGAGGGTAGGGCCCTACGTGTACCAGGAGTGAGGGTAGGGCCCTACGTGTACCAGGAGTGAGGGTAGGGCCCTACGTGTACCAGGAGTGAGGGTAGGGCCCTACGTGTACCAGGAGTGAGGGTAGGGCCCTACGTGTACCAGGAGTGAGGGTAGGGCCCTACGTGTACCAGGAGTGAGGGTAGGGCACTACGTGTACCAGGAGTGAGGGTAGGGCCCTACGTGTACCAGGAGTGAGGGTAGGGCCCTACGTGTACCAGGAGTGAGGGTAGGCTTATGTACCCTCACCCATTGGGATCAACGACCCCTGGGGGATCTGCTACGTACACAACCAACCAATAAATCACTTTAGCCAGATTCCTCTGATTATCTTTAGTAGTGCCCGTGTCTGGCTCAGAAGAACACCAAAGAAAACAGGGCTGAGGGTCTTCGATAAACACAATGCTTGAAACAAGAGGGGCGGGCGAGGGGTTTGTGTGTGTGTGTGTGTGTGTGTGTGTGTTGTGGACCACAGCTGATTGAGAGAGAGCTGAGAAACAAGGTTCTACAACACTGCATTGCAGAATAAATATGATATGGGGTCGTGGTGTAACAGAACGTAGTTGATCGGTACGGATGACCCCCCGCGGTTCAACACGCATGTGAACCACGGATCAATTGCAAACTTTAACCATCATAGTGTGAAATGCAGTTTTACTGACCCTGTTCCTTTTTAAAAGTAATAATTCCCTAAATCCAGATGCAGAGTTGCAGTGAAAAGTTAACGACAAGACCGATGAGTGCTGTGTTTTACTCTGAAGGTTGATTTGATTCTTTTTTTAAAGCAGTTGTGTCTACTGTTCACGTGAACGGGGCATGTTGAATCCCAACAGATCAATCCTGGATGCTCGCGTTGCAAAAAGCAAAGACTTTTTAAAAAAAATAGCTGTGACAGCCATGGCTAGCAGAGGAGCTGAAGAACTGGAAAAACCTCCCGCTTCATTTAAGTCTCATGTATGGGAGCATTTTGGCTTCCCTGTCAAATATGATGACGGAAGAAAGATGGTGGACAACACCACTATGGTGTGTAGGCGTTGTGCCACAAGAAAGCCGTACGATCATGGAACTACATGGAGCATGGACACTCATTTAAAACGTCATCACCCTGGTGTGTCAGTGACGGGAGCCAACTTCTCACTGCGGCATTTAAGCCCTTTGCTGCAGAATCAGACCGGACTAAAGCCATCACCAAATCTATTGGGATGTTTATCACTGCAGACATGAGGCCATACTCTGTTGTGGAAAACAAAGGGTTTAAACATATGGTGAAAGTGCTTGAGCCATGCTACGAAATCCCCTGGCGCATCCACTTCAGTATGAAGATCGAGCCAGATCTTTACGAACAGGAAAATATCAAAATTGTCTACGAATTATCCAAGGCATCCTCTGTTGCCCTCACCACAGACGGCTGGACCTCCAGGGTAACGGAAAGCTACATGACTGTTCACTACACCACAGACGGCTGGACCTCCAGGGTAACGGAAAGCTACATGACTGTTCACTACACCACAGAGGAGTGGACCTCCAGGGTAACGGAAAGCTACATGACTGTTCACTACACCACAGAGGAGTGGACCTCCAGGGTAACGGAAAGCTACGTGATTGTGACTGCTCACTACACCACAGAGGAGTGGGCCTCCAGGGTAACAGAAAGCTACCTGACTGACTGCTCACTACACCACAGAGGAGTGGACCTCCAGGGTAACAGAAAGCTACATGACTGACTGCTCACTACACCAGAGGAGTGGGCCTCCAGGGTAACAGAAAGCTACATGACTGTGACTGCTCACTGCACCACAGAGGAGTGGACCTCCAGGGTAACAGAAAGCTACATGACTGTTCACTACACCACAGAGGAGTGGGCCTCCAGGGTAACAGAAAGCTACCTGACTGACTGCTCACTACACCACAGAGGAGTGGACCTCCAGGGTAACAGAAAGCTACATGACTGACTGCTCACTACACCAGAGGAGTGGGCCTCCAGGGTAACAGAAATCTACATGACTGTGACTGCTCACTACACCACAGAGGAGTGGGCCTCCAGGGTAACAGAAAGCTACCTGACTGACTGCTCACTACACCACAGAGGAGTGGACCTCCAGGGTAACAGAAAGCTACATGACTGACTGCTCACTAAACCACAGAGGAGTGAGAGATGCGAAGTCCGGCACTACAGACACGCCCCCTCAGTCACACAGGCACAAATCTGCCACAGGTACAGTTAGGAGCAGTAGCAGAGTGGAAGCTAGAGAGGCACAATAGCAATATCCCAACCACCACAGATAATGCCAAGAACCAAGTAAATGCAGTGATAGAGGCTGGACTGGGGCCACAGATAGCTTGCTTTGCACGTGATCAATTTAGCATCCCAAAAGGGGAATCTCAGTGAACCAGATGGACCGCCTCCTCGGGAGGATCAGGAAGGTGGTTTTCTTTGTCCACCGAAGCACAACAGCCGCTCATGTGCTTAAGACCAAGCAAGAAATGTTACAGCTACTGACCCACAAGCTCATACACCCTGTCACAACAAGATGAAACTCCACTTATGACATGTAAGAGCGCTATCTTGAGCAGCAGGCAGCTGTATACTCTGCACTGACAGACAAGATCCTGAAAAAACAAAGACATCGTCACCTTGTCTGATGATGACGCAAAAGTAGCAGAGGAGGTCCTCCAGGTGCTCACACCCCTCAAAACGGTTACATCCCTATTGAGCACTGAAACTGCACCATCTGTGTCCATGATCCTACCTCTGAAAACAATAATTCTACCATCCATGGTCCCAAGTGAGGAGGACAGCACCATCACTAGAGATGTGAAGGCTGCCATTAGAGAGGACCTGAACCCCAGATACCCCCCTAATGTACAGGACTACCTTCATAGATGTACTGTACTGGATCCAAGGTTCAAGTCCCTGTCTGTCCAAGTCCCTGTCTGTCCAAGTCCCTGTCTGTCCAAGTCCCTGTCTGTCCAAGTCCCTGTCTGTCCAAGTCCCTGTCTGTCCAAGTCCCTGTCTCACCTAGACCCTGCCCTACACTGGAGGACATACAGTGATCTCACCACTGAGATTGTGGCCACTGAAGAGGTAAAAAAAAAAAAAAGTGTGTGAGCGAGCAAGGAGACCTACAAACCTGACTCAGTTAGCTCTGTCAAGAGGAATGGACCAAAATTCAGCCAACTCACTGTGGGAAGCTTGTGGAAGGCTACCCAAAACATTTGACCAATGGTTAAACGATTTAAAGGCAATGCTACCAAATACTAATTGAGTGTATGTAAACTTCTGACCCACTGGGAATGTGATGAAAGAAATAAAAGCTGAAATAAGTCACTCAACTATTATTCTAAAATTTCAAATTTTTTAAATAAAATGGTGATCCTAACTGGCCTAAAAGAGGACATTTTTACTCGGATTAAATGTCAGAAATTGTGAAAAACAGGAGTTTAAATGTATTTGGCTAAGGTGTATGTAAACTTGACTTCAACTGTGTGTGAGATACATACATACATACATACATACATACATACATACATACATACATACATACATACATACATACATACATACATACATACATACATACATACATACATACATACATACATACATACATACATACATACATACATACATACATACATACATACATACAATACCAGTCAAATATGGAGTTAATTTGTGGAATTTCTATCCTTCTTAATGCGTTTGAGCCAATCAGTTGTGTTGTGACAAGGTAGGGGTGGGTATACAGAAGATAGCCCTATTTGGTAAAAGACCAAGTCCATACTACGGCAAGAACAACTCAAATAAGCAAAGAGAAACAACAGTCCATTACTTTAAGACATGAGTCAGTCAATGCAGAAAATGTAAAGAACTTTGAAAGTTTCTTCAAGTGTAGTCGTAAAAACCATCAAGCGCTATGATGAAACTGGCTCTCATGAGGACCGCCACAGAAAAGGAAGACCCAGAGTTACTTCTGATGCAGAGGATACGTTTATTAGAGTTAACTGTACCTCAGATTGCTGCCCAAATAAATGCTTCAGAGTTCAAGTAACAGACACATTTAAAAATCAACTGTTCAGAGGAGACTCAGGCCTTCATGGTCAAATTGCTGCAAAGAAACCACTACTAAAGGACACCAATAAGAAGAAGAGACTTGCTTGGGCCAAGAAACACGAGCAATGGACATTAGACCGGAAGAAATTTGTCCTTTGGTCTGATGAGTCCAAATTTGAGATTTTTGGTTCCAACCGCCATGTCTTTGTGAGATACAGAGTAGGTGAATGAATGATGTCTGCATGTGTGGTTCACACCGTGAAGCATGGAGGAGGAGGTGGGATGGTGCTTTGCTGGTGACACTGATTTATTTAGAATTCAAGGCACACAATCACTGCAGAATGCTGGTTACGCCATCCCATCTGGTTTGCGCTTATTGGGACTAGCATTTGTTTTCAACAGGACAATGACCCAACACACCTCCAGGCTGTGTAAAGGCTATTTGACCAAGAAGGAGAGTGATGGAGTGCTGCATCAGATGACTTGGCCTCCACAATCACCCAATCTTAACCCAATTGAGATGGTTTGGGATTTTTTTTTATTTAACCTTTATTTAACTAGGCAAGTCAGTTAAGAACAAATTCTTATTTACAATGACAGCCTAGGAACAGTGGGTTAACTGCTTTGTTCAGGGGCAGAATGACTGATTTTTACCTTGTCAGCTCGAGGATTCGATCTAGCAACATTTCGGTTACTGGCCCAACGCTCTAACCACGAGGCTACCTGCTGCCCCAAGAGTTGGACCGCAGAGTGAAGGAAAAGCAGCCAACAAGTGCTCAGTATATTTGGGAACTCCTTCAAGACTGTTGGAAAAGTATTCCAGGTGAAGCTGGTTGAGAGAATGACAAGCATGTGTAAAGCTGTCATCAAGGCAAAGGGTGGCTATTTTGAAAAATCTCATATATATTTTGCTTTGTTTAACACTTTTTTGGTTACTACATGATTCCATGTGTTATTTCATAGTTTGTCTTCACTATTGTTCTACAATGTAGAAAAACGCACAAATTAAGAAACACCCTTGACTGAGTAGTTGTGTTCAAACTTTATGCAGAAATAATAAAATGGACCCATTAGGACTATATTTTTTTTATAATAGAAATTGCCAATGAACAATCACCAAAATAAAAGTTACAGGGAGAATTAAAATAATACTAATTTAGCTGTATTGATTGTTTGAGCAAAAGAACAGCATTCGCCATAGAAAGATGCATAAAATTGGCATTAAAACTGCTAAATTCTCTGAGCGCCATGGCAGAATATGTAGAACTGCAGGAAATTGGCTTAAAAACACAAAACATTTCTCTACACCGCCAAGATGGGGGAGCGCTAAAATTCAGGCGCATGATAGGCCGACCGCATCTATTACCACACCCACCGCCTAAGCCCCTTTGATCCATAAAAAACCCTGATCTAAATCCCATGTTCTAAATTCTTGAGTGTGCCAGTTTTAAATTCCTTCCACCACTAATTTCCACCTAATACCTTAGTGGTGTTTAATGTAGGCAAGTTCTCACAGTGCCAGTCAAGCACAATTTGGCAGTTTGCCTTCCCTTTGACTCCCTTGTGTAGGCATACACTAGCCTGTTGTAGGGAGAGTAGCTAAAGTAGGACCCAATTATGCCCTACCCTACAAGCATAATTGAATGTAAGGCGGAGGGATTATAGGCTACAGTTTCTACAGAATGGTTTCATTGTGATTACTATAGGAGATGAAATTACTCATTGTATTTCTATCACCTAACCACAACCTTTTGTGTCAAATAAAAATGCATTGTTTTGCTTGTGAAATATTTTTTGCATAGATCACAATCTATTGTCACCATAATGTAGGTTTACAAGACTGGCCATCCTCCTCCTCATCCTCCGTGGAACAGGTGGAAACACTGAATCCACTCCTGCATTCTGCATTTTCACGGTTTGTTGATATGGAGGACGGATTGCGTCATCCATTAGTTGCAAGCAGAAAATTCCCTGACACCCACCTACTATCGTTGAGATAAAACAATAGCTGTCCCTATGCTATTGCACCATTTAAAAATGTATTTAACCACAAATGTATTTACCATGTACGTAAATTGGTGTTCAGATTAAAGAGCCACCTGTCCAAATAGCTAGCAGAATATAATGGGATAATGTGACCCTCCATTAGCCCATTACAGGAAAAGCATTTCTACTTTTTTTTGGCGCAGAACAGTGAATTTTCAACCAGCCTTAACTTGGCGAGACTATCTTCGTTTTCGATTCGGCCAAACACGTTATCTTCTAAAATGTCTGTGTCCAGTTGAATGTGGAAAATGCACCCGTTATTAAAATAAAGACATGTTTTGCTCTATGAAATAATCCAACAACGTGTACACCACCATGTTGTCTGTTGTAAATCTTCTCCCATTGATCGAGACAGGTGGGTCCAACCCAAAGTGCTGCATGTCATGACACACCGGTCTCGATCAATGAGAGGAGATTTGAAACGGACAACATGATGGCGTACACAATGTTGGATTACTTTATGGCGCAAAACAATTATTTTAACAAAAGGAGTATTTTATCAATTCAAAATGAACCACCTGCAACTGGACATATACATGTTTAGATTATACATGTTTGTCCGAATCGAGAACAGTAGTATCCCCAAATTAAAATGATCTGCGCTACACCAAACAGTACCTGACCTGTACTGGCTAATGGAGCATCACATTAGCCTGTTATAATATGTTAGCTAGATACCATGGTGTACACATTGGAGAGCTAGCTAGCTGGTCTACAGATACACAGGAATAAGTAGCTTACTAATAGGGACGCCAAATTACAGGTGTTCCCAGCAACTGAATAGCTTGTTCTAGTACTGGTTTACTTTTTGAACGCTTTCAGCATTCAGTGAGTCATTTCCTTGACAGCACGAATTCAGACGAGGAATACATTATTTCATATAACACTGGGTCATTCAATATGCTTTTCCCCCTCCCTTCCACTCCCAAAACATGAACAACGTTATATTCTTCAGGCATTTATCCTAGAACCAACGTTGGATACACTTTCATCAAGGTAAAACAAACGCAATCTTACCAATATCGACCCGTTCAGCTGATGATATCCCAATGCAATCCTCCACCAATGCGGAAAATGGTTGTTTCACCTGTGCAAAGGAACCTCGGCGAGCGTGCAGTGATTTCTCCGCAGAATTCAAACCGGTACCGATGCCTGCCGTTTTCACGGGCGATTTTTATTTTTATTAAAGATTTTAAAGTTAGAAACCACGAACGTAACCTTCTTCTTACTACTACTAGCTACACACTATCTGAATTGAATAAGGGAGAAATCCGTCGGTGTCAGGCGGGAGAGGGGTTGACATAAGAACACTCCCACTGGAAATCTCTAGGAAACATATTGGACGCCCAAACAGCGCCCCCTCGTGCTACAATGTAGTAGTCAATAGTACTTCCACTCCTGACAGATACACAGGCACTGTAGTTCCACATGCATTTCATCAAAGACAGTATGAAAACTGCTTATCACAGTCCCCGATCACACTAGTAGGCGTTTTCATTCGTGAAATTGGCTAAACTAAGTTCATGCGTAGAAACACTTCATCGGGTTTAAATGGTCGTCTCTCGACGAGCTGCGCATGTGCAGGTCGTCAAATCAAAGGCACTCCTTGGATATAAAGTTGTTTTTGACGAAAATTAAAACGTCTCAGTTTGTGACTCTTACGAGGTTGGAGTAATAATATATTCATCTGCTTACGACATTGGCTTGAATCTAGGTTGTGTCTTTAGATTTCGAGAAAATAAAAAACGAAGGAATATTTTTGCATTTGTCTCATTGACTTCTCAAACCCCAAACGCCATCCTGGTCTGTTTGGTCTATTTTGCAAGCGTTCCCAGAAATCCCGCGATGTTGTGCCTCTGGGTTTAGAAACTCTGATTACGTTCTCTGTGTTTTCTTCTTCTTCGAGGTTTAATGGCAGACTACAACCTACTGGTGTGTTGCCGCCACCTACTGTACTGGGTAGTGAAATTAAAATATTGCATTGCGGGAATAAATCAAAAAAATCCCACTCCTTAGGTCACAGTTCAAATCACATCCCTACACAGGCTCAGGAACCTGTGAGGATAGAGTATTCATCGACAGGATTCCTTGTAATACCTCTGCTGTAAAATCCCCCCCCCCCAAAACACACCAGTAGGTTGTAGTCTGCCATTAAACCTTAAACTCACAACGATGCCTATTTTCTCAGATTTCTCTGTTTGCGCTGTACAGTTGAGAACCAATGCAATAAACGCTACAAAGTCTACCTTCTTTAACATGCAACATGTCAAGATCCCTCTGTTGACAAAGAATATTGACTGGTGTCTCCTTGTAATACCATTATTTCTTCAACATCACTCTTCTCACCCCGCCTCCGGAGAGCAGGCATCCTGGACAACCCTTATTCTTGTCTCCTTCAACCTAACTGGGAACTTCATTCATTTGAGCGCATGTTCGCCACTACAATTGTAACATTTAGGCTCAGCTGGCATACAATACTCCTCCCGTCTACATAAACTTGACACATGACCAAATAATTTACATTTATCACACTTCATGGGTTTAGGCATGAAGGCTCTTGCAGGGTATTTCACAAAACCCAAATACTACGTGAGAAGGGAGAAACTCTTCTTCAAAAACCAACAGAATGGATAGAGTGGGTTTCCTCACTCCATGCGGGTCGGTCGGTGTGCACCAACCACTTGATCCAATTCTTAATGTGTTTCCTTGCATTTGCTTGTAGCGCATAACATAACCCCCTTGATAGGCACCCTGCTTTGAAGATCCACACACAACACATTCCAATCCGACATCTTCTTGAGGCGCAGAGCACACTCCTTGTGTCCCACAGATGCACAGAAAGCCAAAATAAGACCACTTCTCATTACTCTCACCGACACCACCTCAAACAACTTATCCACGATGTTCATAGACTTCAAAACGGATCTCCCAGGTAACTTCACTGATCCAAAACCCTCACTCCGACCCCAAAAGAATCAGAACTAGGATCGGATTTACTAGATTCCACTACCACTTTACTTGTGTTTAATTTTGTAATCCAATTCCTCTCACTCTCATCTCCACTCCAAGCGTCATCTGCTTCAAACAGAACATCCGCTTCCGCCATCTTCCTACCCTCCTCCACCCGCTTCTGTGTGTTTTAGTAGTCCTTCTCTATTTTAAGTGTAATAATGAAAAAGCATCTACTTCAGGGTTATTTTATAGCCCTTGTAGAACTGTAGATCTAGGCTTATTCTGTGTCTGGGAAACAGCCATATGGGTACAGACAGTATTGACACACACATCAACCAAACAAAGCTGGGGGAAAAATCCACTTGAACGCTCCCCAACCTTTTGCCATGAACTAAATCGGCGTTATCAACGAGTTCAAAGCACGTGAACGCACACAACTCGTTTCTTCCAGTTTACAAGTATTTTCCGAGTTTCCCACTTTTTATGCAAGCAGCATAACCTGTGGTCACTGGCGTCGTCTACTGATTGAGAGGATCACAGACGTGTACAGACGTTAACACGCTTGAATAATGCAAAAACGGCAACAATGTCCATTAGTTTGATGATGTAAACTAACGCTCTTGGTTCAAAGCTTAGTCTGCATATCCAGTATACATATTGATAACTGGTACGTGAACTGGAACTACTCATGCCACATCAAAAGATTATTAATTTTCAGGCCCGTAAAAAAATGTTCGTCAAGATATCACGGTGTAATTCGCACCTTGTTTGCAAACCATAACACAAAATATAGCTGACTTCAATGCTGCTAATCATCCAAATCTCGATTCGTCACGTCTCTCCCAGTCAAGATCATCTTTGCTCGAGCCCCGAACCCGAGTGGTGGAGATCTTTTTTTCATGGCACAGAATTCACTTAACGACCAATGGAATTATCTAAAATGGTTTTAGCGCGTGCACTTATATAAAATTAGATATTTCTTCTTCTATACAATGTTGATCAGTACAATCAAACGAGTCCCAAATTGAAGGGAAACAGATTGTTTTCCATGAAATCAGCCAAAACAAGCTCAATAACTCAATGCATGCACACACTTCTATTGAATATGCATTCACCTGTATTGTAAATAGGCCTAGGCTACATTTTGATGTACCCAGTTTATCAATAGACTAGAGATTTACCACTCAAATAATTATTGTTATGTAGTTAGATTACTAAAAAAAAGTCACATTGTATGAGTGTAGTTGATTAATTAATGCATACATGAAACATTTTACAATTTAAATGTATTGATACTGAACTAAATAGTTTGGCTGGATCAAGTGCCATTCTGTGACTATGGCTAATACACCTTATGTTTTTCCCTTGGTATCTTTTTGGTATCGAGTATTACGATACTAAATCTGGTACTGTTCTCAAAGTCACACAACACAACTCAGTAATGGTATAACAGTTATTCATTCAACAAGAAATCAACTTATACAGCAGCAAACAAAATAATATGTATTTACAATGAATATCACCAAATCTACAGCTACCACATTTGTATGACAAACTCTTAACACCCCCCCCCCCCCCCCCCCCCCCCACACACATCATATAATTACATACTGTATGTTCCGTAATTGATGTCAGGAATTACACTTAAAATCTTCCAGAGGAGTGAGAAATAAAGTCTTCAGCTGTTATCATTGGTCATTCACATCGTGTAATTGGTGCATCGTTACAACTTTGTTTTGGTGCATTGTTGGAAGAAGACCTTTTTCTAGGTGTATCGCAGTATGGTACGTTTTCCAGAAGAAGGCTCTCTCTTGGTCGGAGTTCTGTGAAATTAAAAGACACAGGAAACACTGGAGGCTAAATGTGGAAAAACAAACCCCTGTGGGCATAGCCTAAACCCCTATTCATATCGTTCTTATATATATATGACTGCTGTAATTGTTGTGTTTCTCATTACCCAATGTGCCCAAAAAAATATAGCAAAAAAAGTGTTCCTTTCCTTGATGTATTAGACTTGATTGTTTAAAAAGAAAATAACTTACGAATCCTATCTTCAGCTACATGCTCGGCTTGTACGACATCTTGACGAAGAAACACTTCCACACCAGCGGCCATTTTAATCATCTGGAAAAATACAGTAGAAATATGAACAATCTCTATTGTGCTCATTCTCTAGACACATCAAATCAATCAAATGTATTTATAAAGCCCTTTTTACATCAGCCGATGTCCCAAAGTGCTGTACAGAAACCCAGCCTAAAACCCCAAACAGCAAACAATGCAGATGTAGAAGCACAGTGGCTAGGAAAAACTGTTAAACATACCAGTCATCAATATGTGTAACAGGGTTGGTTGTGTTTCCACTTGCCTCTAAAGAAAGGTGTATTTAATGTTCAAGCATTCTTATTGGTTGGATCAACTCTGATGACAATAAGGTGTGTTGTGATTGGCCCCGCTTGCAGATAGGGGGAGATCGCGAACATCAGGTCTCCCCAGTATGAAAATGTGATGCAAGGGGTAGGTCACATTCTGAATACCGTTTTCTATTTTACCAATAGCTACTGTTGTCAATGCAAACAATACAATCTACAGTTAAGGAAACGCAGTCTTCAAACTTTTTTTTCTCCTTTTTTTTGCCGAGTGTTTTAGTTTCTCTTATGCTATACATTCATGATTTATACATGTGTGGGTATATGGTACCTGTTAGGGATTGAGGGGCTTTCTGGGATGTGCTTTGGCATATGATTGCTGTAGATAAGTGTGTTAGCTAGCATACACTGACGTAATGGTCACATAAGCCCACTGCTAACACAGTTGTCTTCATGCTACAGATTTTGCCATCGACAGCCATCAATAACGTTAAGTCCTGCACAGCTAACGTGCTGTTTCCTATTTAACAACAGGTATTTACACATGTTATATTTTGTATTGTATTTTGTTCACCCAGTATGAAAATGTGATGCAAGGGATTTTGCCATCGACAGCCATCAATATCGTTAAGTCCTGCACAACTAACATGCTGTTTCCTATTTAACAACAGAAATAAATGATGCTCAACTGGGACCACTGGCTGATGTGATTTATTAGGAGAAAACACAACGCAAGGAGAGTACGATTTCCATCTGTTACATACGCATGCTGGATATGTAGACTAAGCTTTGAACCAAGAGTGCTAGCTCATATCATCGATAAGACTCACCTCTCCTGATGAATGAATGCAAAGCCTACTATACCTGATTGATGTTTTCCTCCGAGGTCTCATTTTTGTTTTTCCTGAATTCTTCATTTATCTTTCGTCTTGCAGCTTAGGGGGTTGAAAATAAAAAATACAATAAAAAGCTAGTCAGGTCAAACAGCTGTTACAGTCACTGCTACTATACATATCATATAGTCAAGTCCCTCCAGGATTTCAGATGGATTTATTTTGGTGATATTTGAGGTGTAAAATGCTAGATTTTGTTGCAGCCATTTTGAAATTTTGCATGACAATATGCAACGATTTTGTTCAATTTGTCACAAATGCACTGACAGAGTTTGTTGACATGTGGTTTGATTGAACCATATTATGCAGCAGCATTGCAGTTCTTAACACAAACCGGTGCGCCTGGCACCTACTACCATACCCCGTTCAAAGGCACTTAAATATTTTGTCTTGCCCATTCACCCTCTGAATGGCACACATACACACTCCGTCTCTCAATTGTCTCAAGGCTTTAAAAAAAAATCATTCTTTAACCTGTATCATCCCCTTCATCTACAATGATTGAAGTGGATTTAACAAGTGACATCAATAAGGGATCATAGCTTTCACCTGGATTCACCTGGTCAGTCTATGTCATGGAAAGAGCAGGTGTTCTTAATGTTTTGTATGCTCAAGTGTATGTTTAACATTACCATCTATCTAGCACTACACAACTGATTCCACTTATTAAAAATAATCAACTGTCTACTATCTAGCTACTCATTTGATAATAGCCAACTACCTGTCAATGCTCTGGTATCTTCTTTGAACAACTCCATTCTTGTTCTGTGCAGTGCTTTGAACACTCTGAGGACCTATGAAAAGAAACGATAAAATAACCTTTAACATACAGGAATCTCTATTGCACTACAATAACACTACAAGCAATTATTCATTACCTTCTTGATGGCCAAGCCTAGGACTAGGTAAGTTAGCTAATATAGCAAGCTAGGTTAGTTTACTAGCTTGATAGCTAGTTCAAATGCTAAAACATGTGAGCTGGTTTATCTTGAGCAAAAATTACTATTTTTATATTGTTTTCAGTCGTATAAAAAAAAAATCTAATGCTTTGGAAGCAATATATACTACAAAAACATGCCAAAATCTTAACGTTTTCACAATCACCTTCAAACGAGAAGCCATCTTGACTTTACAACTGAACAGACTCGACTGTAAGCAATACGCAATACAGGCACAATGCAGCAGCATCAGAGAGCGAATGGAATCATGAAGAATGATAGAGGCCTCTAGTGGCCCAAAGGCCGTATTTTGCATGGGCAGCACCATTAAGGCCTTCCACCATTTTAATGTGGTCAACTGGGTGGGAGTTCCAACTTCATTGACTGATCCTTCCCGTTGACCCCGTTGGAGCAGTAGCACGTGGGTAAAATCACTGGGAAAGCCAAGCCAGTAAAAAAAAAAGCCATATTACAACCTATGTTGTGATAATTGTGTTGTTTGCTCTATAACCCATTCGTTCATACGCCACCCTGACATACAATAAGGCTGTGACAACAAAAATACAACAGTCACACAGTGGCCGAATAAATTCAACTACACACATATGTTTGTTTCATCGCAAACCCACAGAGCAACATCTGACTGGTGAAGTCCACAAAGCAAATATTGTATGTAACAAACAATTATATGGCCTTTGAAGTTTGTGGAAATTTGAAATTAATGTAGGAGAATATAACACATTAGATCTAGTAAAAGATAATACAAAGAAAAAACAGCATCTTTGAAACGCAAGAGAAAGGCTAATAGGCTAAAAGGTACAATTTAGATATTGGCCACTAGATGGCAGCAGTGTATGTGCAAAGTTTTAGACTGATCCAATGAACCATTGCATTTCTGTTCAAAATGTTGTATCAAGACTGCCCGAATGTGCCTAATTGGTTTATTAATACATTTTCAAGTTCATAACTGTGCACTCTCCTCAAACAATAGCATGGTATTATTTCACTGTAATAGCTACTGTAAATTGGACAGTGCAGTTAGATTAACAAGACTTTATGCTTTCTGCCCATATCAGATATGTCTATGTCCTGGGAAATGCTCCTGTTACTTAAAATGTCACGCTAATCACATTAGCACACGTTAGCTCAACCGTCCCTTGGGGGGAGACCGATCCCGTAGAGGTTTAAAGATACCAAAAACAATTTAGTCCAATCAATGTTGCTAAATACCATGTGTCTGTCCATAGTACTGATTTCTGTCTGTCTCTGTGTGTGTGTGTGTGTGTGTGTGTGTGTGTCTGTGTGTGTGTGTGTGTGTGTGTGTGTGTGTGTGTGTGTGTGTGTGTGTGTGTGTGTGTGTGTGTGTGTGTGTGTGTGTGTGTGTGTGCATACTGTGAGTGCACAAGTAAAACATTTAAAGTTGACTCACCCTGTAGACTAGTTGTAAACACCAATGCCATCCTCCTCGCTTTCATGTTGGCAAAATGGTCTATGGCTCTGTCATACAGTGCACTTTTAGTTTTGTTGTCATAGACTACCTAGATAAAATGCTTGCTAGCCTAACTTCTTCACATGGGCAACAATGTTAGTTAGCTAGCTAGTTAACGTGAGCCTACTAGGCTACATCTAGGCTACATATTGAACTGCAATACACCTAGAAAAAGGTCTTCTTCCAACAATGCACCATGCAACTAATCAAGGGTTCAATGTCTAGATTGACCAGTTAAACCAGCTGTGTTAGCGCTGGGATGGAACAAAAGCTTACACACTGTAGCTCTCCCAGGATCAGGTACTGCAATGGTATATTGAACTGCAATCGTCTCAGGCCAGTGGCACAATATATTAATTTAAGATTAGATCAAAATCGCTGCCATTTCCTAAACTTTGGATGGAGATGGAGATGGAGATGGATGGAGATGTGGATTTGAACTTGTGGTTTTGACTTTTTATTTATTTATTTATTTTTTTTATTTCACCTTTATTTAACCAGGTAGGCTAGTTGAGAACAAGTTCTCATTTACAACTGCGACCTGGCCAAGATAAAGCAAAGCAGTTTGACACATACAACAACACAGAGTTACACATGGAATAAAACAAACATACAGTCAATAAATAATACAGTATAAAAATAAGTCTATATACAAAGTGAGCAAATGAGGTGAGATAAGGGAGGTAAAGGCAAAAAAAAAAGGCCATGGTGGTGAAGTAAATACAATATAGCAAGTAAAACACTGGAACGGTATAATTGTATAAGCAGTTTTAACCTCTCTATACTGTACTGTCCTCGATTATTCAGCACCCTCTTATTATACCTCAGTGATACAGACAATCCAAAAATGGCATTCAATCTTTTTTTAAACAATCGTTGTGCGCAAGTTTTGTCATTCTGCAGAGCCCATGAACTTTAACCTATGAGGTCGAGGTTCAGACGCATGCGTACTACTAAGACCAAAGTCTAGCAACATGTCGGATGAGATAGCAAAAGCTCAGGTTGCCCAGGCCGGCGGAGATACAATCTTCGGCAAAATCATTCGCAAGGAGATTCCTGCAAAAATATTATTTGAAGATGATCAGGTGTGAATTCATTATTTGTATTGATACGCTAATTTTCATGCAAACATCATTCATCGAGTTAACCACACAGTATGGTACGGTTAAGCCACCTAGCTAGCTAGCTGAGTCTTTGGTTAGCTAACGTTAAACTGATAGAGACACACCACTTGTCAATGAATCCGTTATTACCCAGGTATTTAGACAAATACAGTAGCAAGTGGGCTAGTTAGCTGGCTGTAAATAAAATGTAAAATCAGGGACTTCAAGCGTTCAGAAATGTGTGTCATTGTAAAAATGTGAGTTTGCTACGTTTACTATTATATACTAAAATAGTTAATTACTTTGACATATTGAATTATTTTAAAATTAGGCAAATTTCCATATTATGGACAACGTGTAACTGCTAAATTACACAAGCTTGCATTTTTTCAACTCATTCTTTTACCTCAGATTGGAGATGCTAAAAAGTGTATAATCATCACGCTGACATTAAATCGATAGCTTGAATCAAATGAATATATTTGGTTTTGGTACCATTGATTTGTTTTTTTTGATGCCCCTGTCTGTCGCAGGACTTAAAGGTAGACTCAGCTATATGACATAGATGCAGAAAGTGAAAAGTATAATGGGGAAATTTCCACAACAATTTACCAGCCATTTACACTATAGACCAGCACTCACCTAGCCATGCTAGCTTCTCCCTCATGTGAGTGCTAGCAAGCAAGGTAGGTAGCGCTACGCATGAACAACCAATCCAGTAGGGGTTGGAAGCTATGGTGCGCTTTGATTGGTTACTTGCGTCACAATTAGAGGTCGACCGATGATGATTTTTCAACACAGATACCGATTATTGGAGGACCAAAAAAAGCCGATACCGATTAATCTGCAGATTTTTATATATTTTTGTAATGATGACAATTACAACAATACTGAATGAACACTTTTTTTTAAAACTTAATATAATAGATAAATTAATCTATTTAGTCTCAAGTAAATAATGAAACATGCTCAATTTGGTTTAAATAATACAAAAACACAGTGTTGGAGAAGAAAGTAAAAGTACAATATGTGCCATGTAAAAAAAGCTAACGTTTAAGTTCCTCGCTCAGAACATGAAAACAGGAAAGCTGGTGGTTCAATATTCCCAGTTAAGAAGTTTTAGGTTGTAGTTGTTATAGGAATTATGACGCGTCGACTATTTCTCTCTATACCATTTGTATTTCATATACCTGTGACTATTGGATGTTCTAATAGGCACTTTAATATTGCCAGACCTAATCTCAGGAGTTGATAAACAGTCATAAACAGCGCTGTGAATCAAGCATTGCTAAGAGCTGCTGGCAAACGCAGTAAAGTTTGAATGAATGCTTATGAGCCTGCTGCCGCCTACCACCGCTCAGACTGCTCTATCAAATATCAAATCATAGATTTAATTATAATATAATAAACACATAGAAATACGAGCCGTTGGTCGTTAATATGGTCAAATCCGGAAACTGTCATTTCGAAAACAAACCGTTTATTCTTTCAGTGAAATACGGAACCGTTCTGTATTTTATTGAATGGGCGGCAACCCTAAGTCTAAATATTGCTGTTATATTGCACAAACTTCAATGTTATGTCCATAATTATGTAAAATTCTGGCAAATTAGTTCGCAACGAGCCAAGCGGCCCAAACTGTTGCATATACCCTGACTCAGCGTGCAATGAACGCAAGAGAAGTGACGTAATTTTCCTAGTTAATATTGCCTGCTAACATGAATTTCTTTTAACTAAATATGCAGGTTTAAAAAAATATACTTCTGTGTATTTTCGTGCAACGATTGTGCTTTTTTCGCGATTGTGCTTTTGTTAAATCATCCCCCGTTTGGCGACGTAGGCTGTGATTCGATGATAAATGAACAGGCACCGCATTGATTATATGCAACGCAGGACAAGCTAGTTAACCTAGTAATGTCATCAACCATGTGTAGTTAACTAGTGATTATGTTAAGATTGATTATTTTTTTATAAGATAAGTTTAATGCTAGTTAGCAACTTACCTTGGCTCCTTGCTGCACTCGCGTAACAGGTGGCCATGCCGATTAATCGGTCGACATCTAGTCACGATATCGCAGAGGATTTCAATAAAGTTCAGCTTTCCCCAACTTTAGTCCCGCCCTGTTCAGCTCCCTCGCCATGTTCTCATCGCTCAACGGTCCCCCTGCCCTCAGGAAGAATCTGCAGCCCGTAGAACCTCATGAAGATGTTACTCTCCTCTGTTTCTTGGATCACCCCTTTGCACAGCCCGCCCCTCATTAACATAATGCTGCGGAGCGTCCAATCCGCTTCTCTCGCTTTCCTTCCATTGAAAGTGAATGTCTGCCGATGTGTAAATGATGCATGAGATTGTTGTAGCGCAAGGCTTAGCTTCTCTGCTGTTTTGGTGCCCTGGCTACCGTGCTTCGAACAGCGTGAAGCAAACCTGTGCACTGTGTGTGAGAGCGAAATCTTGCATCCCACTCATCTCAACATCTGGTGCTGCTCGTGGCAACTTATTTCGCTGAGTCTACCTTTTTAACACTGTCATTTTCAGACAATTCGTGTCGCTGTCAGTATTTTTAAAAAAATGGGCCACAAACTAATACACTTATTTGGTAGTCAAGCTATTGTAACAGTGTTGCTTCTGTCCTTGCCCCAACCTGAGTTTGAACAACTGCCTCCCACGAAGCGTCGTTACCTATCGCCCCACAAAAGCCCCGGCCCTTGCAGGTCAAGGGAAACAACTACTTCAAGGTCTCGGAGCGAGTGATTTCACCGATTGCCACTAGCACACACCGCTAACTAGCTAGCCATTTCACACCAGTTACACTTACCCCCTTTTGACCACCTCCTCCTCAGCAACCAGCAATCCGGGACAACAGCATCAATGTAACAGTGTTGCTTCCGTCCCTCTCCTCGCCCCAACCTGGGCTCTAACCAGAGACCTGAACACATCAACAACTGCCGCCCACAAAGGATCTTTACCTATTGCTCCACAAAAGCCTCTGCCCTTGCAGCAACTACTTCATGGTCTCAAAGCAAGTGACGTCACCAATTGAAATGCCACTAGCATGCACCGCTAACTAGCTAGACACTTTACACTGGTTACACTATCACTCAAATTAAAGCCAACCCCTGTCACTATTTAGAGCTACCTGTGGAGAGATTATTCTTCCCAATTTCGATCTTGTCTCATTGCTGCAACCAACGGGCTCGGGAAGTGAAAGTTGAGTTATGCGTCCTCCGAAACTTGACCCGCCTAACCGTACTCCAACACCCGCCAGCTTAACCCGGAAGCCAGCCGTACCAATGTATCGGAGGAAACGCAGTTCAACTGGCGACCGGGGTCAGCCTGCAGGCACCCGGCCCACCACAAGGAGTTGCTAGAGTGCAATGAGCCAAGTTAAGCCACCTCCCCTAACCCAGACGACGCTGGGCCAATTGTGCGCCGTCCTACGGGACTCCCGGCCACGGCTGGTTGTGATACTAGCCCGGGATCGAACCTGGGTCTGTAGTAACGCCTCAACAGTTTTGAGAATGACACAAATATTAATTTCCACAAAGTTTGCTGCTTCAGTGTCTTTAGATATTTTTGTCAGATGATGCTATGGAATACTGAAGTATAATTACAAGCATTTCATGCGTATCAAAGGCTTTTATTGACAATTACATGAAGTTGATGCAAAGAGTCATTATTTTCAGTGTTGATCCTTCTTTTTCAAGACCTCTGCATCCGCCCTGGCATGCTGTCAATTAACTTCTGGGCCACATCCTGATTGATGGCAGCCCATTCTTGCATAATCAATGCTTGGAGTTTGTCAGAATTTGTGGGTTTTTGTTTGTCCACCCGCCTCTTGAGGATTGACCACAAGTTCTCAGTGGGAGTTTCCTGGCCATGGACCCAAAACATCGATGTTTTGTTCCCCGAGCCACTTATGGCAAGGTGCTCCATCATGCCGGAAAAGGCATTGTTCGTCACCAAACTGTTCCTGGATGGTTGGGAGAAGTTGCTCTCGGAGGATGTGTTGGTACCATTCTTTATTCATGGCTGTGCTCTTTGGCAAAATTATGAGTGAGCCCACTCCCTTGGCTGAGAAGCAACCCCACACATGAATGGTCTCAGGATGCTTTACTGTTGGCATGACACAGGACTGATGGTAGCGCTCACCTTGTCTTCTCCGGACAAGCTTTTTCCAGATGCCCCAAACAATCGGAAAGGGGATTCATCAGAGAAAATGACTTTACCCCAGTCCTCAGCAGTCCAATCCCTGTACCTTTTGCAGAATATCAGTCTGTCCCTAATGTTTTTCCTGGAGAGAAGTGGCTTCTTTGCTGGCCTTGACACCAGGCCATCCTCCAAAAGTCTTCGCCTCACTGTGCGTGCAGATGCACTCACACCTGCCTGCTGTTATTCCTGAGCAAGCTCTGTACTGGTGGTGCCCCGATCCCGCAGCTGAATCAACTTTAGGAGACGGTCCTGGCGCTTGCTGGACTTTCTTGGGCGCCCTGAAGCCTTCTTCACAACAATTGAACCGCTCTCCTTGAAGTTCTTGTTGATCCGATAAATAGTTGATTTAGGTGCAATCTTACTGGCAGCAATATCCTTGCCTGTGAAGCCCTTTTTGTGCAAAGCAATGATGATGGCACGTGTTTCCTTGCATGTAACCATGATTGACAGAGGAAGAACAATGATTCCAAGCACCACCCTCCTTTTGAAGCTTCCAGTCTGTTATTTGAACTCAATCAGCATGACAGAGTGATCTCCAGCCTTGTCCTCGTCAACACTCACCTGTGTTAACGAGAGAATCACTGACATGATGTCAGCTGGTCCTTTTGTGGCAGGGCTGAAATGCTTTTTTGGAATACAGTTCATTTGCATGGCAAAGAGGGACTTTGCAATTAATTGCAATACATCTGATCACTCTTCATAACATTCTGGAGTATATGCAAATTGCCATCATACAAACTGAGGCAGCAGACTTTGTGAAAATTAATATTTGTGTCATTCTCAAAACTTTTGGCCACGACTGTAGAGCTGTTAACTAATAAGTATTTTCTATTTACTTTTATTCTGTGTGTGTTTTCAGTGCATAGCCTTCCATGATGTTACCCCACAGGCCCCTACTCATTTTTTGGTTGTCCCAAGAAAACCAATTGTGCAACTGTCAAAAGCAGAGGACAGTGATGCGGCTGTAAGTATGACACCACCTCAACTCATTAATTCAGTTGCATCGGTTTTGTAACCTAGACCAGTGACAAACCCCTGATCCTGGGAGAGCTACAGTGTGTAAGCTTTTGTTCCATCCCAGCGCTAACACAGCTGGTTTAACTGGTCAATCTAGACATTGAACCCTTGATTAGTTGTCTGTTGTGTTTGTGCTGGGCCGGAATAAAACCCTTTGCGGTGTTGCTCTGTAGGGATAGATTGGTTGACAAATGTAGTAGACAATCAATGGCCAGCAGATGGAACTCTTTACCTATTGGAAACCTGCCAGAAAACGTCCCTACGACTCAAGGATTTTGTTCTGTTATGGGTGTAGCCTATGTTTTTATTCAGTTCATGTTTCAGATGTAAAGAACATTGGAGACCTGTTAGAACATGAAGCCTAATCAATTCTATAATGTTTAATGCTTTATGAGTCATGAGCAGTTAAGGATTTTTCCATTTTTATAAAATGTTTTTAAAATATTTTTTTTATGGATAGTTGTTTTAGTCTCTTTAAGCACGTTGTTCAGTGATTTCTCAGAATGTTTGGCCCGAATGGGATTCCAGCGCTTAGGATTTGCAATAAATATTCATCATTCTTATTTTGTTTCATTAAGGTTTGTCTATCATGTGTTGCTGCCATGCTATGTTGTCTCTTGTCGCGATGTGTGTGTTGTCCTATATATATATATATATATATATATATATATTATTATTTATTTTTTTATCCCAGACCCGTCCCTGCAGGAGGCCTTTTGCCTTTTGGTAGGCCTTCATTGTAAATAAGAATTTGTTCTGAACTGACTTGCCTAGTTAAATAAAGGTTAAATATAATTTTTATTTTTTTTTAAACATTTTTCTTTCTTTGTGATGTCATAGCTCCTGGGCCACATGATGATAGTGGCCAAGAAGTGTGCCGAGCAGATCGGCCTGCCCAATGGCTACAGGCTGATCTTGAACGACGGGCCCGACGGTGGCCAGTCCGTCTACCACATCCACATCCACGTGATGGGCGGACGCCAGTTGGGCTGGCCCCCTGGCTAACTGTCCACACAGACCGTCTACCGTCCTGACCGTCCTGACTACCATCCGTCATCTCTTTATCCCCAGATAGTCTAATGCTGTCCTGATGCAACTTATTTCACTGTCAGTCTGTCATGTAGACCTAATGTGATGATATATCAATGGTAAATAAATGCACTTCACAAGCGCCACAGTCTGATTGACATTTCTTCGCCTTTAATCTCCCAGAGACAGGAAATGTTTGGTTTATTCTGGTCTTGTCTGAATGTCCATTTATTTATGATGGAATGGGAATTTAAATGCACTCTACTATAACCTGCATGAATTTAGCTGGTGTAGCAGGCATGGCTGCCTACTTTGCCGTTTTGTACTTGTGCTGTGTGTGCGCTCCTGCCTACAGTTGCCATGAGGGGAATAATTATCATTGCACTTGAAGTTGCCAATCGATGAGTTTATTTTGTTTTTTTAATTATATGCTTTTTCTGTTTCCATTGTTCCCTTTGTGAAAGTTTGGACTCTTATTAGCACGTGCACACACAAAAAGAACAATATGCATGAGTAATCCCCCTCTTGTGCAGATTTGAGCTGCTTAGCCCCGATGTATGAATCACTAGTCAGCTTCACCGTGCACCTTGTCAGTTATAACACACTGCCGCTAAAAATGTCAATGTAATTTACATGCAAATACAAGCCCCAAGTTAGAAAGGATGCCAGTCGAAGAGCTTTTCTATAAGGTTGTTCACATATGCCTGTTTTTAGACTTTCAAATCACTAAAAACAATTTGAGAGTAAGAACTAATTAAAAGTCCTCTGGAATTAAACATTTTGAATTCTACTCTGCCAATCTGCCAAATGGACCAGAGATCCTGTGAGAGTGAGCTGTTGTTGGAGCTAAAAATAGCCTGTTGTAGTGTGCCTAAAGGCCACAAGGAGGCGGTGCGAGTGAAAGCAATTGGCATGCACCTCAGTTGCACGGCTGGAGAACAAAGGGTGGTGTGAAGCAGAAATCTGATGTGTTTCAAATCAAATGCCTCAGAAGGCCCTCATCTTGTCAGGCTATTAATATGCTAATTTAAAAGAAGTTTGCCTTTCTGCTTTTTGAAAAACCTGATTTGCTTTGCCGATAAAGCGTAGACCTAGCTGCTAGCTATGAATAGCGGCCTGTGTATTATGTACGCTTCATCTAGGGAACTGTACATGAACAGTTCTTTGTGTGACAGTTTAGTTTGATTCAGTCATTTCATACTAATGTGGTTTAGATCAGTGTTACCCAACCCTGGTCCTTGAGTACCCCTAACAGTACACATTTGTACTGTAAACCTGAACAAGCGCACCTGATTCAACTTGTCAACTAATCATCAAGGCTTCAATGAGCTGTGTTTGTCCAAGGCTACAACATAACATGTGTACTGTTGGGGGGTGCTCGAGCACCAGGGTGTACTGTTGGGGGGTGCTCGAGCACCAGGGTGTACTGTTGGGGGGTGCTCGAGCACCAGGGTGTACTGTTGGGGGGTGCTCGAGCACCAGGGTGTACTGTTGGGGGGTGCTCGAGCACCAGGGTGTACTGTTGGGGGGTGCTCGAGCACCAGGGTGTACTGTTGGGGGGTGCTCGAGCACCAGGGTGTACTGTTGGGGGGTGCTCGAGCACCAGGGTGTACTGTTGGGGGGTGCTCGAGCACCAGGGTGTACTGTTGGGGGGTGCTCGAGCACCAGGGTGTACTGTTGGGGGGTGCTCGAGCACCAGGGTGTACTGTTGGGGGGTGCTCGAGCACCAGGGTTGGGAAACCCTGGTTTAGAGGATAAAATGGGGGTGGAAATACCCACATTTTAAAAGCTTACCAAACTTCCTTCATACCAACTTCACTACCTCCTACCTACAGTAGGTACCTTACTTCCATCTAGATTCTAATCTGTCCATCACATTTCAACTACATATGAACTCCCCCCGCCCCCAACTCTGACCAGGGAGGAAAAGAAAAGGCCATAGCCCCCGGCTGAGCATTAATATTTGTATGCAGCATAAATAATTGAAGCGGCTTAATCTCCGACTGAGAATGGCATTAACATTTCATGAGGCCACTTCCATGCAGTACAAATTATCAGCCCTATTCTGAAGAGACATAAACTCAAGTGTTTATCTGCAAAGGGGTGCTCAAGTGGATGGTTGCATCTTACCTCTGGCCCCGGGATGGGATATCATCTTGTGTCGTGATGAATCTTTAATTGGGTGAGATTAATGTTTTATGTAACACTTGTCCTTTGTCTACACATGCCCAGCAACAGTCTTCTGCCAAGCATCCTAAGGACCATGTCTTGCACAAATTTTAGGGCATGGCTGATTTTAAATAATGAATCAGAAAAGACATCAAAGTAGAATTTAGTTGTACTGTTGATAAAGCAGAGTAGGGAGTTTTCTAAGCTTAACACCCTTCAGAGTTTACTACCCTAAATGCATTCTGTATTTAGGCCTACAATCAAGCAGAGATTCCATGCAGGTGTAACCGATGTGAAATGGCTAGTTAGTTAGCGGTGGTGCGCGCTAATAGCGTTTCAATCAGTGACGTCACTCGCTCTGAGACTTGAAGTAGGGTTTCCCCTTGCGCTGCAAGGGCCGTGGCTCTTGTGGCGCGATGGGTAACGATGCTTCGTGGGGTGTCAGTTGTTGATGTGTGCAAGGGTCCCTGGTTCGAGCCCGGGCTGGGGCGAAGAGAGGGACGGAACCTACACTGTTACACAGGGTTACCTTAAAAGGGAATTACACCACTTTTGAACCTCATATTCATGATCTCCAGTGCCAAACCAGTGTCTACAGTTGAAGTCAGAAGTTTACATACACTTAGGTTGGAGTCATTAAAACTTGTTTCTCAACCACTCCACAAATTTCTCCACAAGTCGTTTAGGACATCTACTTTGTGCAAGTCATATTTCCAATAATTGTTTACATACAGATTATTTCACCTATAATTCACTGTGTCACAGTTCTAGTGGGTGAGAAGTTTACATACACAAAGTTGACTGTGCCTTTAAACAGCTTGGAAAATTCCAGAAAATTATGTCGTGGCTTTAGAAGCTTCTGAAAGGCTAATTGACATCATTTGAGTTAATTGGAGGTGTACCTGTGTATGTATTTCAAGGCCTACCTTCAAACGCAGTGCCTCTTTGCTTGACATCATGGGAAAATCAAAAGAAATCAGCCAAGACCTCCACAAGTCTGGTTAATCCTTGGGAGCAATTTCTAAACACCTGAAGGTTCCACATTCATCTGTACAAACAATATTACGCAAGTATAAACACCATGGGACCACGCAGCCATCATACTGCTCAGGAAGGAGATGCGTTCTGTCTCCGAGAGATAAACGTACTTTGGTGCGAAAAGTGCAAATCAATCCCAGAACAACAGCAAAGGACCTTGTGAAGATGCTGGAGGAAACAGGCACAAAATTATCTATATCCACAGTAAAACGAGTCCTATATCGACATTACCATGAAAGTCTGCTCAGCAATGAAGAAGCCACTGCTCCAAATGCCATAAAAAAGCCAGACGGGGACAAAGATCATACTTTTTGGAGAAATGTCCTTTGGTCTGATGAAACAAAAATAGAACTGTTTGGCCATAATGACCATTGTTATGTTTGGAGGAAAAAGGGGGAGGCTTGCAAGCCGAAGAACAACATCCCAACTGTGAAGCATGGGGGTGGCAGCATCATGTTGTGGGGGTGCTTTGCTGTAGGAGGGACTGTTGCACTTCACAAACTAGATGGCATCATGAGGAAGGAAAATTATGTGGATATAATGAAGCAACATCTCAAGACATCAGTCAGGAAGTTAAAGCTTGGTCGCAAATGGGTCTTCCAAATGGACAATGACCCCAAGCATACTTCCAAAGATGTGGCAAAATGGCTTAAGGACAACAAAGTCAAGGTATTGGAGTGGCCATCACAAAGCCCTGACCTCAATCCTATAGAAAATTTGTGGGCAGAACTGAAACGGAAATTTTGGCCTACAAACCTGACTCAGTTACACCAGCTCTGTCAGGAGGAATGGGCCAAAATTCACCCAACTCATTGTGGGAATCTTGTGGAAGGCTACCCGAAACATTTGACCTAAGTTAAATAATTTAAAGGCAATGCTACCAAATACTAATTGAGTGTATGTAAACTTCTGACCCACTGGGAATGTGATGAAAGAAATAAAAGCTGAAATAAATCATTCTCTCTACTATTATTCTGACATTTCACATTCTTAAAATAAAGTGGTGATCCTAACTGACCTAAGACAGGGAATTTGTACTCGGATTAAATGTCAGTAATTGTGAAAAACGGAGTTTAAATGTATTTGGCTAAGGTGTATGTAAACTTCTGACTTCAACTGTATGTTTGACATTAAGGGAATGATCTCTTGGAAACATTCCTTGCACATCACAGGAACATTCCTATGAAGATGTTATTTAATGACCTAATAACAACGTTCTCTAAAGGTGTGTGAACCTTTGTTGATAGCTGGGTAGACCCATGCTCCTTTTGCATTTGTATACATGGGACATGATGATGTCTGCTCTGTAACAATAAACATTTTGAGTTCATATGCATGACACCTGGCAAAAATGCTATACATATTATGGGGAAAGGTGGCCATTGGCTTAACTAATCCCGTGGCCATTGACTCAAGTTACCTGAACCCAAACATTTGAATAAATTAGCCCACACAGCTACAAGGATGCACTTTCATGCTAGGTTCAGGACCTCATATTGTAGCTTATAGAGACCCCAACTGATGTAGAAAATAATCTAGGAACATGCATCATGAAACCTCATGAAACACAATAAATAATTTTACTTTGTGAATATCCGTTTTTCTGACCTAACTTGCTTACCACTTTTTCCAATGGGGTTTCTTCCTTCACAGACTCCACGAAATTATGATCTCTTCCTAAATATTTGGTCACATTATGCATTTTATGTATGGCTTCCTATGTAGAAACAATGGGTGGCTCAACTAACCCTTTGGCTCAAGTTACCCCACTCTCCCCTATGTAGTACGATTAGTACACAGTACGTAGTTTTTGTAAGTAGTAGGCGAGACAGATTTGGGACACGGCCGTGATATGTAGACACTGGTATGGTGCTGAAGATAACGAATATGAGGTTGAAAATTGGTGGAACTGCCTTTTAAGAACACCATCTCAGAAAGAAAGTTGGCGTACGTTAAACAGATTGACTTCAATAAACAGATTATTTATTATCCATCATAAACCTATAGCCATTTTACAGGTGAAATATGAGGGGAAAAAAAGCACTATCTTAACATTTCAGACCCATAAATAAGGTACATTAGAAAAGGTGTAATTAATGCAAACTTGTATATTTCAGGTTTAAAAAGGCTACTAAAGTTTGTAATTTCCACTTCGATATTTCAGACTTGATTTGCCCTAATGAAAAATGTATCAACCCCTACAAAAATGTCCTTCAATTATAATCCACATAATAATTAACATTTCCTGTTGCTGCAGGACTATTTTACTGCTGTAGCAAACTGGCTCAAATTAAGATCATACGTCTTTATGTATGAATAGGCTGTCAAAATAATGCATTTAATAATGTCTCTTGGAACGTGAATAACCAACAGGAGGATCTGATAGAGCGACTGTCATTCTCTGGGTCTGGAGGACACAGACATGTATAGGCCGATAAATTTGCAGCGGTTTCCAGACTGGGATGCGATGCTCGTAACTCATACCTTCTTTTACTTCCTGCCGCAGCTTGCTTGTCCCTATACCCTAATCACATTTGCTGTTGGTATGGCATAGACATAATTTGAGTCACACTACTGATGGATTAAAGTGGGTATGGGGCAGCCCAAATTGTGGCCCATGGGCCAAGCTTGGCCCGCAACAATATTTTTGTTTGCCCCGTCCAGAGGCTTCCAGAATTATTTGTTTTGGGGGCAGCTCACTACTTAGATTATGGACCACCAAGCTAAAACATGTAGGCATTGTTATATTATTGGCCTATAGAGAGAAATAGTAATGGCGTCTTTTTTTTAGGAACGAACGGAGGCGAACTCCGCCATGATTCGTTGGCCAAAGCCTATGGGCAAATGAATGGGTTTCTTGAAGGGCTTTTGGATATACTCTGAAAAAATAAGGTCTGTGGTAAACACAGGTTTAGGAGATTTTATATACACTGCTCAAAAAAATAAAGGGAACACTTAAACAACACAATGTAACTCCAAGTCAATCACACTTCTTTGAAATCAAACTGTCCACTTAGGAAGAAACACTGATTGACAATAAATTTCACATGCTGTTGTGCAAATGAAATAGACAACAGGTGGAAATTATAGGCAATTAGCAAGACACCCCCAATAAAGGAGTGGTTCTGCAGGAGGGGACCACAGACCACTTCTCAGTTCCTATGCTTCCTGGCTGATGTTTTGGTCACTTTTGAATGCTGGCGGTGCTTTCACTCTAGTGGTAGCATGAGACGGAGTCTACAACCCACACAAGTGGCTCAGGTAGTGCAGCTCATCCAGGATGGCACATCAATGCGAGCTGTGGCAAGAAGGTTTGCTGTGTCTGTCAGCGTAGTGTCCAGAGCATGGAGGCGCTACCAGGAGACAGGCCAGTACATCAGGAGACGTGGAGGAGGCCGTAGGAGGGCAACAACCCAGCAGCAGGACCGCTACCTCCGCCTTTGTGCAAGGAGGAGCAGGAGAAGCACTGCCAGAGCCCTGCAAAATGACCTCCAGCAGGCCACAAATGTGCATGTGTCTGCTCAAATGGTCAGAAACAGACTCCATGATGGTGGTATGAGGGCCCGACGTCCACAGGTGGGGGTTGTGCTTACAGCCCAACACCGTGCAGGACGTTTGGCATTTGCCAGAGAACACCAAGATTGGCAAATTCGCCACTGGCGCCCTGTGCTCTTCACAGATGAAAGCAGGTTCACACGGAGCACGTGACAGACGTGACAGAGTCTGGAGACGCCGTGGAGAACGTTCTGCTGCCTGCAACATCCTCCAGCATGACCGGTTTGGCGGTGGGTCAGTCATGGTGTGGGGTGGCATTTCTTTGGGGGGGCCGCACAGCCCTCCATGTGCTCGCCAGAGGTAGCCTGACTGCCATTAGGTACCGAGATCCTCAGACCCCTTGTGAGACCATATGCTGGTGCGGTTGGCCCTGGGTTCCTCCTAATGCAAGACAATGCTAGACCTCATGTGGCTGGAGTGTGTCAGCAGTTCCTGCAAGAGGAAGGCATTGATGCTATGGACTGGCCCGGCCGTTCCCCAGACCTGAATCCAATTGAGCACATCTGGGACATCATGTCTCGCTCCATCCACCAACGCCACGTTGCACCACAGACTGTCCAGGAGTTGGCAGATGCTTTAGTCCTGGTCTGGGAGGAGATCCCTCAGGAGACCATCCGTCACCTCATCAGGAGCATGCCCAGGCGTTGTAGGGAGGTCATACAGGCACGCGGAGGCCACACACACTACTGAGCCTCATTTTTGACTTGTTTTAAGGACATTACATCAAAGTTGGATCAGCCTGTAGTGTGGTTTTCCACTTTCATTTTGAGTGACTCCAAATCCAGACCTCCATGGGTTGATAAATTGGATTTCCATTGATTATTTTTGTGTGATTTTGTTGTAAGCACATTCAACTATGTAAAGAAAAAAGTATTTAATAAGATTATTTCTTTCATTCAGATCTAAGATGTGTTGTTTAAGTGTTCCCTTTATTTTTTTGAGCAGTATATTTTGTTCTATGATATAATAATCTCCATCAGCTAACGTCACCATTTTGTGAATTTTGAAGCATTTTGAAGCATTCAAAACAAGCACATAAAGCTCAAACATCACACATTAAAATGTTAATCAGAGAGCAAGTTTATAATAAATACCAGCATGATAACCTCAGATATAGACCTGTTGATTATTGAGGACATATATTATGGAATTTACACTAGACTACCCACTGGACACAAACTGGCTGAATCAACGTTGTTTCAACTTCATTTATCAACATGGACTCGACGTGGAAAATACATTGGATTTGAAAAAAGTAATAAAAATTGAACTTTATTTAAAGTGCATTTAAATTGTGGATTTGATTTAGTTCTATTCTTTAACTTGGAGTTTTGGTTGAGATGGAGACGTGAATCCAACAGACTAATAGGCTGACCACACCGTTGCAAAATAAATTTAAAAATCCATGTTATTCAATTATTGCACCCACACTGCTCGCTCGCGCCAACGAGCGTCTGCATTGCCAAGGGCTAAAATAGAAATCAGTTCTATTTCTGACGCAGATCGGCTGCATGTCCTGCCTCTCCCATCTCCTCATTGGTTTATAGAAGCAGATACCCACATGCCATCTCCTCATTGGTTATACCCACGTGGGTGATTGAAAGACAAACTGTTTTGCCGGTCGTCGTGGTAATACTACGAGTGTTTAGATGCCAATCACCATATAAGTTCAACGATGAAAAAGCCTGGAAGGAGGAGAGATGACTAGAAACGATTCGGTTGACCGTTTTATGTGTGGATTAATTGTCAGAGTAGAGGACCTTGTGCATTTCAGGTAAAATAACAACTCAATGTTTATATCCCAGGACAAATTAGCTAGCAACAGCAAGCTAGCTAGATAGGACAAATTAGCTAGCAAGTGCAAGCTAACTAGCTAAATTGCCATAAATGTTTAATGCTTTTCGACCTGTCCCCAAATTAATGTAATTGGTTCAGAGTTTGTTTTGATATTTTAACGTGCGTGTCGTGATCGCGTTTGGTGTAGGGGACAAAATATATTTATGCACGGTAGCGCACGTTGGCGCACGATGACGCACGCGCGCAGACGGTTTGGGTTCTGTGTAAGTCAGACTAAGTCAGTGGTACAGATGGAACTATCCAAACAGAAGATAAATCTCCTTCAAATGTTGATATGGTGTTCTGTTGAAAACCAAACACAATTCAATATCACTTTTGGAATATAATTAATAGCCTATTAACTTGTTGACAAGTTAAATTATATATTGGATTCACATATATATCCAAGCAGTAGATACATCTCCTTTTAAATGTTGATATTTGGTTGCGTTGACAACCAAACACAATTCAATATTACTTTTGCAATACAGTAAATAGATTAAAGTTATTTTACAAACTAACGTAACATTCAACCTTAAAACGAGTAAGACATCCATGGGTACATATTTGCGGTTACTGTAACTACAAATGTCTTCTTATGTAATCATATAAAGCGAGAATATTCAAGATAGCGTGCATATGTTGTCGCAGGTCTGTGGAGATCTTCACAATTGCTGGAATAATCTGCGCAGAATCTCGAACGGGGAATGGCGTTGATCACTTGCACCATGTACTTTTAATGTAATCTCAACTATAATCCAGGTTATTTTGGTTCTGCTATTAGATAAAGCACAGAGATAACACATTAATCTGATGTATAAATAAACAAAATATCAGATTTTTTTTTATTCCCATTTGAACTTTGCTGTGCTTTTAAATGGTTAAAAGTACAGTGACATTGTTTTTTTCCGTTGGAATTTGTTTTTGCTTTTAGATGGTTGAAAGCATAGTGATAACATGTTGGAAATTCAACTACAGGTTATAATCTCACTGATCAACTTCTCAACCAATGTTTCCTCTAAACTGCGTGCGGGTGCGTATCTCCCACAGGATTGCTGCGCAGAAGAAATATCAGTACACACAGAGAAGCACGAGATTGAACTTCACTCAACTTTATAGAGTTTTCCCCATCAGTTAACACTATCAACGTTTCTCTTTAAAGTGGGAATTGTAATCGAATCAATGCAATATTAGCAACTTTCAATGCAACATACTGAAACATAATGCGCTATGCAAGACTTAGTATGCAAAACTAACTATGCAAAATACTTTTTTTGTAGGCAGAATGCATTGGAGTAGGATTCTATTGTGTTGACAGGCCCGACTCAGGCCCGTACTCTACACAGACCGGTGCGCCATAACCAATCAGAGCAGCAGTAGGCCTATATGCAAATAGACCATTGCCATGTATGGATCTGTGCCATTCACTTTGAACTGGACTGTGTTTACAGCATGAGAGGTCGTGAGTTGATGCGCTTGTTTTGAGATCAAAGCGAGAGCTATGACGTGTTCACATTTGTACATTTGTTCAGATCCTTTGCTAGTTAGTGAGTAATTAGCCCAGTTATAGATTAGCCCAGTTATAGATCATTTGTGGTTTGCAATGGGGGAGTGTTTGCTTCCTACAAGAGCACAAAAATTTGTACATTTATAGACACCTTTGAAAAGCGAGTCAGGTAAAGAGCTTTTTTTCCTGTCTTAAATGGGCAGTGTTGTATTTTGATACAGACTTGAATAAGATAAGTAGCCAATAGGCAGAGGGTAGCATAATGTGTCTGATTCTCTGTAATAATGGAATGGGAATAATTATGCATTTTATTTTGTAAAGTGGTTTCTTGCATCAAACACCACAACAACATTTAATCACCTCCTTGTCTGACCTTCAAGTGGATAAACAGGTTAGTGTCAAGCTATTTCCATGTTAAAATGTTATGGGATGCATTTTCTCCATTATTTTTGATGGTAGGCCTAAATTATGATCAAATAGCCACAGTAGCCTACTTGACTACTGTTAAAACTAACTTAAAGCAGGTTCAGCCTCCATGTTCACAGTAAACCCGTGCTGGAAGTTGCACAGAATTTTCACAAAGCTCAAATTTGCGCTCAGCAGACCTGAAATTTGCTCAGTGATGAATTTTTTTTTGAGAGAACATTGGTCTCAAGCAAATATTTGTGACGTGCTGAGGTTGGACCCAGGTGGAGAGAAGAGACCAGACGAGGAATCAATGGTTAAGGATAAACATAATATTTTACTGAGAAACAGTAGCCGCACTAACACAGTACACTTGAAAAACAACAAACACTAAGTCTCAAAAAACTCACTCAGGAAACAACCGTACACGATAAACAATTCAAGCTTCTGCCAAGGACACCAGGAAACACACCTCTTTTAACAGGGAAATCATAATGAGTAATAGGACACACCTGAGTGTCAGTAATGTCTCTAGGACGGTCTCTGGCACCCTCTGGTGACAGGAGGAACCACAACAATATTACCTAATTATCCACATTCAAATATTGTGCTGTGCCCAGTGAGTAGACATGAGTACTCCAGTCTATTCAAGCGTCAGAAAGGAATCACTTAATGATATTAGACTTGACGGTATAGAGCTGAAAGAAATTCTTGAGGTATTGATTAATAACCTTTTTCAGTTTTGATCAAATATAATCTATGAATGTGAAACATATATGAATTATTAATAATATTGATTGCACAGGTCGACAGTGCATTACAGTTTCCTTCAGTTGATATATTGATTGTCCTTGAGGTGATCACATTTCACTGATTGAACAGGGCCTTAAGGTATAGCTGACCAAGTAGATCTTTAATTTTTTAAATAATAATATTATTATTATTATACATTTTTTAAGGGGTACATCAGCTTTAATATATTAAATCAAGTCGATCGTGACGGCAATCACTCTCTGCTCTTATTTGGTCACGTATGATAATGTCAGTGGGCATCCAGGTTACCAACTCTTTTACTCATTGGCTTATTGAGTGTGATTGAAGATGAATGTGCACAGCTCCATTTTCAGGTGATTAATGGCTTCTTTCTGATGTTTAAAACACACACACACACATCTCGTAGCCGACTCAATAGACCCAATTTACCTCACACTACTGAGGTTCTCTCCAGGTTTATCTCCAATGCTAATGAATTAGCCTTGTTAGATCAAATACTATTCCATTCTACCTGATAATATATTGCACCCACTTGGAGTCTCAGGTCTAAATTAGTCCCTGATTAGAGGGGAACAATGAAAAAACGCAGTGAGCTTCGAGGTCCAGAGTTGATTTGAGGGAGCTAATGGATTCTGGCGATGTAAAGTGTTCAACTGGAAAAAGGATTTAGATTACCCAATGTTTTTGGAGGAGAGAGAATGGTCCAATGTCCAATTTAAAAAATAAACTGAAATGGAATTGACCTCAACCCTGGATTTTTTCTTTTTCCCTCTCACAAACGGCTCCAAAAGTGTGATTGATGTGTTCTGTAGCCTACAGCGTTTCAGAATAGGGGTTGCATTACTCGAGAAGATATCATCTGCAATCACAATCATGTTTATGGTTTTCAGTTGTCATATACATTCCACTTTTGGTCATTGACGTCAATCAAAAAAACATTACATGTTAGAAAAGATGGTGATTGTTAGAATGCTATCTCAAAGGGAAACGTTTAAATCTTTGCAACTGATTGGCTCACATCTTACTGTTTGTGAAGTTATGTTTCTTTTTAATTATTCTCTTGTCTCTCTTTTTAAACTACCAGTTATTTCCCCCATCTACAGAATAGTTTTTTCTCCCTCTCTCTTTCCGATTGATTACATTCGAATTACTGGTATAGCGCAGAATTATTTCAGGGGCAAGCGCCTCATTCTTTTGTCTTCAAGAGTTTTCTAATTCTACACTTGAAATCCTCAGAAAAGTATCTTTCTTGTCTTTCTTTCTTGACCAAGAGAAATCAACCAAATGTCTTTATGAAGCCGTTATATCGGCAGATATACAGAAACCCAGCCTAAAACCCCAAAGAGCATGTAGAAGCACAGTGGCTAAAGAAAAACTCCCTAGAAAGGAAGGAACCTAGGAAGAAACCTAGAGAGGAACCAGGCTCTGAGGGATGGCCCAGTCTTCTTCTGGCTGTGCCAGGTGGAGATTAGAAACCTAGAGAGGAACCAGGCTCTGAGGGATGGCCCAGTCCTCTTCTGGCTGTGCTGGGTGGAGATTAGAAACCTAGAGAGGAACCAGGCTCTGAGGGATGGCCCAGTCCTCTTCTGGCTGTGCTGGGTGGAGATAACAGTAAGTAAATAACAGTAAATTACATATCATTTATAACAGTAAATTATAACAGTAAATTACCATTAAGTCCAGATCCTTCTTCAAGATGTTCAAACGTTCATAGATGACCAGCAGGGTCAAATAATAATCACAGTGGTTGTAGAGAACGCAACAGGTCAGCACCTCAGGAGTAAAGGTGGAGTTGAGACATCAGGTGTGTGTGTGTGTGTGTGTGTGTGTGTGTGTGTGTGTGTGTGTGTGTGTGTGTGTGTGTGTGTGTGTGTGTGTGTGTGTGTGTGTGTGTGTGTGTGTGTGTGTGTGTGTGAGAGTGAGAGTGAGAGTGAGAGTGAGTGAGTGAGTGAGTGAGTGAGTGAGTGAGTGAGTGAGTGAATGAGTGCTGCCCCTAACACAAAATTAAGCAAAATAACTACACCCCTTTGACTAAACCTGTACTTTAACCCAAATATAAACAGTTGGGAAAAGAAAACCTCTCCCAAAGCTGAGAACCAAGAAGTGATCAGGTCAATCATCCCGACCAACCTGGGACACTGTAAAAACAGATGTGCCAGAGTTTCAGACTCCGGGGTATGGAAGGAAAGCAGCATCCTCACGTCCTCCTCTAAAGCCCCCGCCGCAGCACTAACAATCAGTGCAGGGAACACATAATCCAGACCCTCCTTCCACCGATCAGAATTGGAAGTGTCAGTCACATACTACAGATAAAGTATTGGCACACACCTCAGCGACGACCTTCCTCAGTAGGCGAGATGATTGAATCCCCGCTCTTTCTCCCAGCTCCTCCAACGATCTGCTCCTGCTCCGCATCAGATGACACAGCTTGGTAGAAAAGGTGCTTGTCTAAACCCAAACAGCCCGCTCTCCTCATCAATGTGTAGGCTGTATTGGCCCAGCTAGAACCGTCTCTGTACAACAGTCTCTGTGCTGCTTGAAGCAGGAAAGCCATGATCCTGGAAGAAATATCCACCAGGCCTTGTCCACCCTCATGCAGTGGCAGGTACAGGGCTGCAGCTTTTATCCAGTGTTGTCCAGACCAGAAAGAATTGACAAGGGTCATCTGAAGCGCTTGTATCAGACCCCCCAGGGGCAGTAAAATCATTAGTCTGTGCCACAGGGTAGAGGCAGCAAGATTATTAGCTACCAGTACCCTTCCCCTATAAGACAGCTGGGGTAGCACACACTTTCTCCACTACACCCTCCCAGTTCTTTTTCTGAAATACATCAGAGCCTAGAAAAAAAAACAAAGTCTTCATCCCATCTCTGCCCCACTGAAGCCCCCCTGGTAACCATGGAGCTGACCCAGTCTGAAGCCCCCCTGGTAACCGTGGAGCGGACCCAGTCTGAAGCCCCCCTGGTAACCGTGGAGCGGACCCAGTCTGAACCCCCCCTGGTAACCGTGGAGCGGACCCAGTCTGAACCCCCCCTGGTAACCATGGAGCTGACCCAGTCTGAAGCTGACCTGCCCACAGCGATTCACTCTTTTCCCAATTGATTCTAGCTGAGGAGGCCCCCTCATACACCTTTAAAGCGTTTGAGAGAACCTTAACATCCTCAGCCCCTGTAATAAAAACTGTCACATCATCTGCATACACAGACAGTGCTATCATGGGACCCTTCATTACTCCTGGCACAGAGAAACCAGTAAGCCTCGCTCTTAAAAAAACAAAGCATTGGTTCAATTGCCAGACAATATAACTGCCCTGAAATTGGGCATCCCTGCCTGATGCCCCATCCCTGTCCGAAGGGGCAACTCAAACCACCCCCCACCTTCACCATACACGAGGCCCCAGCATACAGTAAACTCATCCAAGACAAAAAAACATCCCCAAACCCAAAGGCTTTCATTGTCTTGAACAAGTACTGGTGGTCCACACGATCAAAAGCCTTCTCCTGATCCAAAGAAAGTAAACCCACATTCACATCAGACAGTTTACAAATGTCTAAAACATCTCTTATTAGAAACAAGTTATCAACAATAGAGACGTCAGGTACACAGTAAGACTGGTCCTTGTGTACCAACAGCCCCAGATATTCTTTCAACCTGTTTGAGAGACATTTAGATACAATTTTATATTCTGCGCACAGCAATGCAACAGGTTGCCAGTTTTTTACAAGAGCCAAATCCCCCTTTTTTGGAAACAATGAAAGCACCGCACATTGACAGGATACAGGAAGAGAACCTTCATGAAAAGATTCACACACCACTTCATAAAAATCAGCCCCAATAGAACCCCAAAAGTGCTTATAAAACTCAGATGGTAAACCATCGATGCCAGGGGCTCGGCCTGTTGAGAGCTGCATAGCTGCTGTGGACAGCTTCTGCAGAGTAATGTCAGAGTCCAAGGCAAATCTCTGCTCAGGGCCTAATTGAGTAAGGCCGTGTAACAACTGTTCAGTACACAGAGAATCACAATCCTCCTCCTTGTAGAGAGCAGAGTAAAAACCCACGGCAAGTTGGCACATTTTACTGTCATCCGTGGTCACCTTCCCATCAGGGAGACGAAGGCAGACCATCTGTTTACGTTGCAATGTCGAGTGCCCTAGGTTAAAAAAAAGCGCTTAGGAGCATCCATATCCTTGAGGGTAGCAAAACGAGACCTAATCAAGGCACCCTTCACTCTTTCAAGTAAAACCTACCTCAGTTCATGTCTCTTGTCCTGTAAGTTCATGACTAGTCCAGGGTCATTCTGAGTGAGCAACTTCAATTCAATAGATTTGATGTCCTGTTCAAGGGCCCTGATAGTCTCTTTAACCTCAATAAGAGACAGAGCAGTATACTGTTGACAAAACAATCATATTTGGGCCTTCCCAACCTCCCACCATTGTCTCAAGGACTCAAAATTCCCTTCTGTAACCCTCCATTTTTCCCAAAACAACAAAAACCTTTCACAAAACATGACATCATGTAACAATTTAACATTAAAATACCAGTAAGATGATGACCTTCGTGGACAGGACAAGTGAATATCAACAGTAACAATATGGTGATCAGAGCAACCCACAGGAGTAATGTCACACCTTCCAACCCTACTACAGTAGTGATCAGATACACACAACCTGTCTAACCTTCCAACCCGACTACAGTAGTGATCAGATACATACAAGCTGTCTAACCTTCCAACCCAACTACAGTAGAGATCAGATACATACAAGCTGTCTAACCTTCCAACCCGACTACAGTAGTGATCAGATACATACAACCTGTCTAACCTTCCAACCCTACTACAGTAGTGATCAGATACATACAACCTGTCTAACCTTCCAACCCTACTACAGTAGTGATCAGATACCTGTCTAACCTTCCAACCCTACTACAGTAGTGATCAGATACATACAACCTGTCTAACCTTCCAACCCGACTACAGTAGTGATCAGATACATACAACCTGTCTAACCTTCCAACCCTACTACAGTAGTGATCAGATACATACAACCTGTCTAACATTCCAACCCGACTACAGTAGTGATCAGATACATACAACCTGTCTAACCTTCCAACCCTACTACAGTATTGATCAGATACATACAACCTGTCTAACCTTGCTCCACTGACACGACCTTCATTAACTTTTAGCCATGTGTACTGCCTAACTTTTAAATGCCTTACTCTCCACACACCAGAAAGCTCAAACTCAGTTAATAAACCAGACAGACAAGTAGCTGACCTCAAGTAGCTGACCTCCAAAAACATCCGCCTTGACCAATAAAACCCGACCCTTGACAATCTCTGTTGTAGACACCACAGTCACCCCTGAGCCTGAGGAAAACAAAATGGCCACCCCAGCACTGAAATTAGTACCATGACTGAGTATATGTTGCCCCTCCCACCACATACCCCAGTCAACCTCATTAGCCTCATCACTATGTATCTCCTGTAGAAAAACTACATTAAGCCTTTTCTGTTTTATTATTTCTAATACCCAAGCCCTCTTATTCCTGTCCCTTCCACCATTAATATTGAGAGAACCTACACTTAGTACCTCCATATAGAAAAGAGAACCTACCCTTAGTACCTCCATATAGAAAAGAGAACCTACCCTTAGTACCTCCATATAGAAAAGAGAACCTACCCTTAGTACCTCCATATAGAAAAGAGAACCTACCCTTAGTACCTCCATATAGAAAAGAGAACCTACCCTTAGTACCTCCATATAGAAAAGAGAACCTACCCTTAGTACCCTCCATATAGAAAGAGAACCTACCCTTAGTACATCCATATAGAAAAGAGAACCTTACCCTTAGTACCTCCTATAGAAAAGAGAACCTACCCTTAGTAACCTCCATATAAGAAAAGAAGAAACCTACCATTAGTACCTCCATATAGAAAATAGAACCTGCCATTAGTACCGTCCATATAGAAAAGATAACCTTACCATTAGTACTCCATATAGAAAAGAGAACCTACCCTTAGTTAGCCTCCATATAGAAACGAGAACCCCCTTAGTACCATTCCAGATAGAACAAGAGAAACCTCCCTTAGTACAATACCATATAGAAAACGAGAACCTACCCTTAGTACCTCCATATAGAAAAAGAGAACCAGCCCTTAGTACCTCATATAGAAAAGAGAACTACCCACATAGAAAAGAGAACCTACCCTTAGTACCTCCATATAGAAAAGAGAACCTACCCTTAGTACCTCCATATAGAAAAGAGAACCTACCCTTAGTACCTCCATATAGAAAAGAGAACCTCCCCTTAGTACCTCCATATAGAAAAGAGAACCTACCCTTAGTACCTCCATATAGAAAAGAGAACCTGCCCTTAGTACCTCCATATAGAAAAGAGAACCTACCCTTAGTACCTCCATATAGAAAAGAGAACCTACCCTTAGTACCTCCATATAGAAAAGAGAACCTACCCTTAGTACCTCCATATAGAAAAGAGAACCTACCCTTAGTACCTCCATATAGAAAAGAGAACCTACCCTTAGTACCTCCATATAGAAAAGAACCTACCCCTAGTACCTCCATATAGAAAAGAGAACCTACCCTTAGTACCTCCATATAGAAAAGAGAACCTACCCTTAGTACCTCCATATAGAAAAGAGAACCTACCCTTAGTACCTCCATATAGAAAAGAGAACCTACCCTTAGTACCTCCATATAGAAAGAGAACCTCCCTTAGTACCTCCATATAGAAAAGAGAACCTACCCTTAGTACCTCCATATAGAAAAGAGAACCTACCCTTAGTACCTCCATATAGAAAAGAGAACCTACCATTAGTACCTCCATATAGAAAAGAGAACCTGCCCTTAGTACCTCCATATAGAAAAGAGAACCTACCATTAGTACCTCCATATAGAAAAGAGAACCTGCCCTTAGTACCTCCATATAGAAAAGAGAACCTCCCCTTAGTACCTCCATATAGAAAAGAGAACCTCCCCTTAGTACCTCCATATAGAAAAGAGAACCTACCCTTAGTACCTCCATATAGAAAAGAGAACCTGCCCTTAGTACCTCCACATAGAAAAGAGAACCTACCCTTAGTACCTCCATATAGAAAAGAGAACCTACCCTTAGTACCTCCATATAGAAAAGAGAACCTACCCTTAGTACCTCCATATAGAAAAGAGAACCTCCCTTAGTACCTCCATATAGAAAAGAGAACCTACCCTTAGTACCTCCATATAGAAAAGAGAACCTACCCTTAGTACCTCCATATAGAAAAGAGAACCTACCCTTAGTACCTCCATATAGAAAAGAGAACCTACCCTTAGTACCTCCATATAGAAAAGAGAACCTACCCTTAGTACCTCCATATAGAAAAGAGAACCTACCCTTAGTACCTCCATATAGAAAAGAGAACCTACCCTTAGTACCTCCATATAGAAAAGAGAACCTACCCTTAGTACCTCCATATAGAAAAGAGAACCTACCCTTAGTACCTCCATATAGAAAAGAGAACCTACCCTTAGTACCTCCATATAGAAAAGAGAACCTACCCTTAGTACCTCCATATAGAAAAGAAACCTACCCTTAGTACCTCCATATAGAAAAGAGAACCTACCCTTAGTACCTCCATATAGAAAAGAGAACCTACCCTTAGTACCTCCATATAGAAAAGAGAACCTACCCTTAGTACCTCCATATAGAAAAGAGAACCTACCCTTAGTACCTCCATATAGAAAGAGAACCTACCCTTAGTACCTCCATATAGAAAAGAGAACCTACCCTTAGTACCATCCATATAGAAAAGAGAACCTACCCTTAGTACCTCCATATAGAAAAGAGAACCTACCCTTAGTACCTCCATATAGAAAAGAGAACCTACCCTTAGTACCTCCATATAGAAAAGAGAACCTACCTTAGTACCTCCATATAGAAAAGAGAACCTACCCTTAGTACCTCCATATAGAAAAGAGAACCTACCCTTAGTACCTCCATATAGAAAAGAGAACCTACCCTTAGTACCTCCATATAGAAAAGAGAACCTACCCTTAGTACCTCCATATAGAAAAGAGAACCTACCCTTAGTACCTCCATATAGAAAAGAGAACCTACCCTTAGTACCTCCATATAGAAAAGAGAACCTACCCTTAGTACCTCCATATAGAAAAGAGAACCTACCCTTAGTACCTCCATATAGAAAAGAGAACCTGCCCTTAGTACCTCCATATAGAAAAGAGAACCTACCCTTAGTACCTCCTATAGAAGTACCCTCCTATAGAAAAAGAGAACCTCACCCTTAGTACCTCCATATAGAAAAGACGAACCTCCTCCCCTTAGGACAAATTAAACCAAGTCCATATAAAAGATAACCTACCCTTGAGTACAGTAAGGTCCAGAGTAGAAAATAGAACCCTGCCCTTAGTCCTTTCCACATAGAAAAGCAGAACTACCTTAGTAACCTCCTATAAAAAGGAACCGACCCTTAGTACCTGCGCATATAGAAAGAGAACCTACCCTAGTAAACTCCATATTAAAAGAGACCTCGCTACCCTTAGGTACCTCCATATATAAAAGAGAACTCCCTTAGTACCTCCTATAGAAAGAGAACCTACCCTTAGTACCTCCATATAGGAAAAGAGAACCTACCCTTAGTACCTCCATATAGAAAAGAGAACCTGCCCTTTAGTACCTCCATATAGAAAAAGAGAACCTACCCTTAGTACCTCCATATAGAAAAGAGAACCTACCCTTAGTACCTCCATATAGAAAAGAGAACCTGGCCCTTAGTACCTCCATATAGAAAAGAGAACCTACCCTTAGTACCTCCATATAGAAAAGAGAACCTACCCTTAGTACCTCCATATAGAAAAGAGAACCTACCCTTAGTACCTCCATATAGAAAAGAGAACCTACCCTTAGTACCTCCATATAGAAAGAGAACCTACCCTTAGTACCTCCATATAGAAAGAGAACCTACCCTTAGTACCTCCATATAGAAAAGAGAACTACCTAGTACCTCATATCGAAAGAGAACTCCCTACCATATAGAAAAGAGAACCTACCCTTAGTACCTCCATATAGAAAAGAGAACCTCCCCTTAGTACCTCCATATAGAAAAGAGAACCTACCCTTAGTACCTCCATATAGAAAAGAGAACCTACCCTTAGTACCTCCATATAGAAAGAGAACCTACCCTTAGTACCTCCATATAGAAAGAGAACCTACCCTTAGTAACCTCCATATAGAAAAGAGAACCTACCCTTAGTACCTCCATATAGAAAAGAGAACCTACCCTTAGTACCTCCATATAGAAAAGAGAACCTACCCTTAGTACCTCCATATAGAAAAGAGAACCTACCCTTAGTACCTCCATATAGAAAAGAGAACCTACCCTTAGTACCTCCATATAGAAAAGAGAACCTACCCTTAGTACTTCCTATAGAAAAGAGAACCTCCCCTTAGTATCTCCATATAGAAAGAGAACCTCCCCTTAGTACCTCCATATAGAAAGAGAACCTACCCTTAGTACCTCCATATAGAAAAGAGAACCTACCCTTAGTACCTCCATATAGAAAAGAGAAAGGAAAAGCAGAAGAAACCACAGAGAAACCAAAGAGAAAAGAAGACACCCTATGAAGCATGATCATCATCATTATTTTCATTTTCTCTTACCCTGACCACGTTTCCCACTGACTTTTGCCGCTGTGACAGCAATAACACATTTCCTGAAGTGAAACCGCTTCTTCTCACTTAACTGGTCTAACCCCACCGTCTTCTGCAACATCACAGCTGACCTCACAAACTTATCAACATCAACAAAAATCTGCCAATTTGACAGATTTCCCAAAAGTCTGATCCAGGAACCCATTTACCTCCTCTAGATTGTAAATTTAGTCGTCACCAGCTGCTATCGTATCAATAGAGATTATCCATATCCTGCTCCTGATCCTCCTCAGCTGAGGCCACAGACCCCCTGACTCCCGTCTACCACATCCCTCTCAACACTCCCCACTTGCACCCCATCACTCGTACCAGGCATCTCCTCCACTACCTGGGAGACTAGCCCCACCTGAGCCCCCTCCTGTACCCCATTACTCATAGTGGGCATCTCCTCCACTACCTGGGAGACTAGCTCCACATGAACCCCCTCCTGTACCCCATTACTCATAGTGGGCATCTCCTCCACTACCTGGGAGACTAGCCCCAGCTGAACCCCCTCCTGTACCCCATTACTCATAGTGGGCATCTCCTCCACTACCTGGGAGACTAGCCCCAGCTGAACCCCCTCCTGTACCCCATTACTCATAGTGGGCATCTCCTCCACTACCTGGGAGACTAGCCCCAGCTGAACCCCCTCCTGTACCCCATTACTCATAGTGGGCATCTCCTCCACTACCTGGGAGACTAGCCCCAGCTGAACCCCCTCCTGTACCCCATTACTCATAGTGGGCATCTCCTCCACTACCTTAGAGCCTAGCTCCACATGAACCCCCTACTGTACCCCAGCACTCGTACTGGGCAACTCCTCACCAGTCTGAGGAAATGGGTCTTCAGGTCCATCCTTACCTTCTGCAACAATATTTTTCTGCTGCATAACATTTCCCTCTGGTACAACTTGTTCCTCAGCAACAGGTGCTTGTGGCTGCTCTACCACTGTCAGCCCACCTCTTCCTAGATCAGTGAGTCCAGGCGTTACGAGGACCACCTGCGCTCCTTCCTCTGCCTTGTCCCTTTTCCGGCAAGCATGTTGCTTATGGCCAACATCCCCACACTCAAAACACCGTTGACTACCCGTACTAGCATAAGCCATATACAGTCTGTTGTCATACTTGACTTTAAACGATAACTCCAAAGTCTGCTCCGGTGAATCCAAAAACATAAACACCTGTCGCCGAAACGACATAACCTGTTTCAAAGCCGGGTGTTTGCAACCCAACGGGACAATCTTAATTGAACTTGCAAACTTCCCAAACCGCAATAACTCGCACTCCAATAGCTCATTAGGAATAAACGGAGGTGCATTCAAAATCGTTATCCTTGTTGAACGAGAAAAAAGCGGCGTAACTTGAATAAACATTCCTTTAAGAAGTACGCCATGTTCAACAATACAATCAACAAGGCGCTCTTCTTTAAGAAATACCACCACCACTTTATTCATCCGTGAGGCATAAGCAGCATTCTCATATCCTGCCTTCACTCCTACGGCAACCAGAAACTCCTACACAGTGACAGTAGCTTCAGTAACACACCTAAAGCCGTGCCGAAGTGACAGTAGCTTCAGTAACACACCTAAAGCCGTGCCGAGGTGACAGTAGCTTCAGTAACACACCTAAAGCCGTGCCGAGGTGACAGTAGCTTCAGTAACACACCTAAAGCCGTGCCGAAGTGACCGGGACGGCGTCCCCATGTGGGTCGTCATTCCCGCCAAAGCCAGGGTAATTTCAACACGAAAAACAATGTACTTAATTCTACCACAACAACTAAATAAAAATAATGATAACCTTAATCATGCTTAGGAAGAAAAAAAAAGATACCACCAAGAAAAGGAAACGTAAAAGAAAAACCAGGATATCTAACTCTACACAACACTCGCACTCACTCATACAATTCCCAGCATGCACCAAACACTCCCAGCATGCAGAGAGAGAGAGGGGGGGGGGGGGGGTCAAAACAGTAGGTCCGGGACAAGGTAGCACGTCTGGGGAACAGGTCAAGGTTCCATAGCCACAGGCAGAACAGCAAAAACTTGAGCAGCAGCAACATGACCAGGTGGACTGGGAACGGGGACAGCCAGGAGTCGCGAGGCCAGGTAGTCCTAGAAAGGAGAGACAGAGATGACAGAATAAGAGGGAGCATACACAAGACATCAGATAAGACAGGAGGATTACACCAGTAGACAATTGCAGCATAGATACTGGAGGCTGAGACGGGGGGGGGTTGGGGGACACTGTGGCCCCGACCGACGATACCCCCGGACAGGGCCAACCAGGGAGGCTATAACCTCACCCACTTTGCCAAAGCACAGCCTCCACACCACCAGAGGGACATCAACATACCACCAACTTACTACCCTGAGACTACCCCAAAAAGATCTCCCCAACTGCACAAGCCCAAAGGAGTGCAAGATCACATCAGTGACTCAGCCCACTCGAGTCGATTATAGCGAAGAAAGTCTGGCAAGAAGTGCCTAGGGACGGGAGAACACCAGTAAGTCAGTGACTCAGCCCCCGTAATAGGGTCAAAGGCAAAGAATCCCAGTGGAGAGAGGGGAGCCGGCCAGGCAGAGACAGCAAGGGTGGTTTGTCACTCCAGTGCCTTGCCGTTCACCTTCGCACCCCTGGGCCAGACTACACTCAATCATAGGACCTACTGAAGAGATGACTCTTCAGTAAAGACTTAAAGTTTGAGACCGAGTCTGCGTCTCTCACATGGAGCGTCCTCTCAGCATCTTCCCACTGGGCACAAATATCAGTTCAATGTCTAGTTTTGATTAACATTTGGTTAATTTGTCAACAAAAAATGTCACATTGTTATTGGATTTAGGTTAAAAGTTGGGTGAAAAAAATACTAAATTCCCTTGCGTTGATGGCTTTATTCAAATGAAATTAGTTTTCCACATTGATTCAACATCATCACATTTAATTTTGTGGGTTGAAATGACAAGGAACCAAAGTTGATTCAACCAGTTTTTGCCCAGTGGGTTGTAGCTAGGGGTAAAATGAAAACATGTCAAATGGTCTGTTCTTATTCGGCTGCTATTCCCTTATCTCTCAATCCCACCCTCTTGATGTATTCCCTCATCTCTCTATCTCAGCCTCTTGATGCATTCTCTTATCTCTCTATCTCACCCTCTTGGTGTATTCCCTTATCTCTCTATTTCACCCTCTTGATGCATTCCCTTATCGCTCTATCTCACCCTCTTGATGCATTCCCTTATCGCTCTATCTCACCCTCTTGATGCATTCCCTTATCGCTCTATCTCATTCTCTTATCTCTCTATCTCACCCTCTTGACTTAGACTGCCATGTAAGGTGTGACGCAAGCGTTCCCTGTGGTGTTAAGCATAACGCTGTTGTGTTTCTAGCGAGGACAGAAAATGAGATAGAGAGATAAGGGCATTCCCTTATCTCTCTATCTCATTTTCTGTCCTCTACTCTCTTTCTTTACCACCTTATCTTTATTGTTCTTCGTATTCACCTCTTCCTCTCCTCTTCCTCTCCTCTTCCTCTCCTCTTCCTCTCCTCTTCCCCCTCCTTCCCCCTTTCCTATTCCTTTCACTTCATTCTGTTGATGTAGCCTTTCTTCCTTTGGTCTCTCTCTCTTCTTCTCCTCTTTCCTACTCCTTAATATTCAATCTAGTTTTTTTCCAGAACCAGTAGAGAAATAAACAATTCAAAGATCTGTAATTTAAACCAGAAGCCTCTTATTACAGACACTGTTTCCTTCGAATGTTGTCAAACTTTTTTTTTTAAATAGTGTATTGCTGAAATACACATAGATGGACCAAGGGAATCCAGGTGAAAGCTATGATCCCTTATTGATGTAATTTGTTAAATCCACTTCAATCAGTGTAGATGAACAGGAGGAGACAGGTTAAAGAAGGATTTTTAAGCCTTGAGAGAATTGAGACATATAGTGCATTCGGAAAGTATTCAGACCCCTTGACTTTTTCCACAATTTGTTACGTTACAGCCAATTTCTAAAATTGATTAAATTACACGTTTTCCTCATCAATCTACACACAATACCCCATAACGACAAAGTGAAAACAGGTTTTTGGAATTTTTTGCAAATGTATTAAAACAATAACAGAAATATCTTATTTATTCAGTATTCAGACCCTTTGCTATGAGATTCGCAGTTGAGCAGCACTCTCTTCAGCACTCCACCAATCAGGCCTTTATGTTGAGTGGCCAGAGGGAAGCCACTCCTCAGTAAAAGTCACAACAGCCCACTTGGAGTTTACCAAAAGGCACCTAAAGACTATCAGACCATGAGAAACAAGATTCACTGGTCTGATAAAACCAAGATTGAACTCTTTGGCCTGAATGCCAACCATCACATCTGGAGGAAACCTGGCACCATCCCTACAGTGAAGCATGGTGGTGGCAGCATCATGATGTGGGGATGTTTTTCAGCGGCAGGGACTGGGAGACTAGTCAGGATCGAGGACTGGGGCGAAGGACAACGACAGGACAACGACCCTAATAATGCAGGAGTGGCTTCGGGACAAGTGAATTAAATTAAATTCAAGGGTCTTTATTGGCATGGGAAAGATATGTTTACATTGCCAAAGCAAGTGAAATAGATCATAAACAAAAGTGAAATAAACAATAAAAAATGAATAGGAAACATAACACTCACAAAAGTTCCAAATAGTGCAAATAGTTAAACTACCAAAGGTCAAAGAAATAAATATGGATTGTATTTACAAAAGTGTTTGTTGGTTGCCCTTTTCACTGGTTGCCCTTTTCTTGTGGCAACAGGTCACAAATATTGCTGCTGTGATGGCACACTGTGGTTTTTCACCCAATAGATATGGGAGTTTATCAAAATTGGATTTGTTTTACGAATTGTTTGTGGATCTGTGTAATCTGTGGGAAATATGTGTCTCTAGTATGGTCATACATTTTGCAGGAGGTTGGGAAGTGCAGCTCAGTTTCCACCTCGTTTTGTGGGCAGTGTGCACATAGCCTGTCTTCTCTTGAGAGCCAGGTCTGCCTACGGCGGCCTTTCTCAATAGCAACATAGTACATAGTCAAATCTGTCCTTATTCTGGTATTCTGCCACTGTGTACTCTCTGTTTAGGGCCAAATATCATTCTAGTTTGCTCTGTTTTTTGTCAATGCTTTTCAATGTGTCAAGTAATTATCTTTTTGTTTTCTCATGATTTGGTTTGGTCTAATTGCATTGCTGTCCTGGGGCTCTGTGGGGTCTGTTCATGTTTGTGAACAGAGCCCCAGGACCAGCTTGCTTAGGGGACTCTTCTCCAGGTTCATCTCTCTGTAGGTGATGGCTTTGTTATGGAAGGTTTGGGAATCACTTCCTTTTAGGTGGTTGTAGAACTTAATGTCTCTTTTCTGGATTTTGATAATTAGCGGGTATCGGCCTAATTCTACTCTGCATGCATTATTTGGTGTTTTACATGGAACACAGAGAATATTTTTGTGAATTCTTGCTTGGTGAGCGGACCCCAAACTTTACATCCATAAAGGGCAATGCATTCTATAACTGATTCAAGTATTTTTAGCCAGATCCTAATTGGTATGTTGAATTTTATGTTCCTTTTGATGGCATAAAATGCCCTTCTTGCCTTGTCTCTCAGATCGTTCACAGCTTTGTGGAAGTTACCTGTGGTGCTGATGTTTAGGCCGAGGTATGTATAGTTTTTGTGTGCTCTAGGGCAACGGTGTCTAGATGGAATTTGTATTTGTGGTCCTGGAAACTGGACCTTTTTATGAACACTATTATTTTTGTCATACTGAGAATAACTTTCAGGGCCCAGGTCTGACAGAATCTAAGCAGAAGATCTAGGTGCTGCTGTAGGCCCTCCTTAATTGGGGACAGAAGCACCAGATCATCAGCAAACAGTAGACATCTGACTTCAGATTCTAGTAGGGTGAGGCCGGGTGCTGCAGGCTGTTCTAGTGCCCTCTCCAATTCGTTGATATATAAGTTGAAGAGGGTGGGGCTTAAGCCAATTTTAACCTCGCACGTGTTGTTTGTGTACAAGGATTTTATAATGTCGTAGGTTTTTCCCCCAACACCACTTTGTATAGCAGACCCTCATGCCAAATTGAGTCAAAAGCGTTTTGAAATCAACAAAGCATGTGAAGACTTTGTCTTTGTTTTGGTATGTTTGTCAATTTTGGTGTGTGGGGTGAATACGTGGTCTGTCGTACAGTCATTTGGTAAAAAGCCAATTTGACATTTGCTCAGAACATTGTTTTCATTGAGGACATGTACAAGTCTACTTTTAATGATAATGCAGAGGATTTTCCCAAGGTTGCTGTTGACGCATATCCCACGGTCAAATTTGTCTCCACTTTTGTGGATTGGGGTTATCAGTCCTTGGTTCCAAATATTGGGGAAGACGCCAGAGCTGAGGATGATGTTAAAGAGTTTAATTACAGCCAATTGGAATTTGTGGTCTGTTTATTAATCATTTCATTGAGGACACCATCAACATCACAGGCCTTTTTGGGTTGGAGGGTTTGTATTTTGTCCTGTAGTTAATCCAGTGGGTTCTGGTAGTCTTTAATAGGTGATTCTAAGATTTGTCATTTATCATGTATATGTTTTTGCTGTTTGTTCTTTGTTATAGAGACAAAAAGATTTTACAAGTGGTTCATCCACACATCTCCATTTTGGATAGATAACTCTTTGTGTTGTTGTTTGTTTAGTGTTTTCCAATTTTCACAGAAGTGGGTAGATTCTATGGATTCATCAATTACATTGAGCTGATTTCTGACGTGCTGTTCCTTCTTTTTCTGTAGTGTATTTCTGTATTGTTTTAGTGATTCACCATAGTGAAGGACTAGACTCAGGTTTTCTGGGTCTCTATGTTTTTGGTTGGATAGGTTTCTCAATTTCTTTCTTAGGTTTTTGCATTCTTCATCAAAGCATTTTCTTAGGTTGTCTCCTTAATTAAAAAAAAAGCTTTGATAGGGAATCCGAAAGGTAAAATACACTTTTTAGGCTTTCTACTGCCAAGTTTACACCTTCACTATTACAGTGAAATGTTTTGTCCAGGAAGTTGTCTAAAAGGGATTGAATTTGTTGTTGCCTAATTATATTTTAGTAGGCTTCTACTCTGCTTTCCTTCCATCTATAGCATTTCTTAATATTGTGCAGTTCCTTTGACTTTAATGCCTCATGATTAAGTATTGCTCTGTTCAAGTAGACTGTGATTTTGCTGTAATCTGATAGGGGTGTTAGTGGGCAACTCAATGTTAGGAAGGTGTTTCTAATGTTTGGTATACTAAGAGTATCTGGCCACAAAAGGTGTACATTTGCAGAAAGGGCCTTAGATTTTGGCTGCAAGTATTTCTTTACATTTCTGTTGGTCAAACACAAGTCCCTGAACATCGCCTGAAACTAAAGGACATTATGACTTACTAGTTCACACGATGCAGCACACTCTTGAACAATGCTAAATACATCACCTCATAGAACACAGGTCTCACTGGCCAACAATTGAATTAAACTGCCCTTGATTATGCTGGAGTGAAGTTAAGGTCCGTTCGGTGTACCCAACCATGCCGACTAAAGCCTGCATATCAGAACATCGAGGGAAATTAGTCAATTAAATCAGAGGCCATTTTTCCACAGGGAAATTGCCTTTACTTCTAATTACATTGGGGGCCAGTATGGGCACTTGAGTTGTGCACTACAGTTGAGATACGGGGCAATTTAAAGGTACATTACACTGACCACTTAGGCTGTGTTTACACAGGCAGCCCAAGTTTGATCTTTTGCTAAATTATTGCTTCTTTAACCAATCAGATCAGATCTTTTGGCAATAATTGGGAAAAAGTTCAGAATTGGGCTTCCTGTGAGCATATTTGAAAACTGGCTACTTGGGCAATAAACCAACAAAGTTTGAGACCAGTGATTTTCACTGCAGGTACTGGAGAGCAGACATACCGTACCAATCAAAAGTTTGGACACACCTACTCATTCCAGGGATTTTTACTATTTTCTACATTGTAGAAGAATAGTGAAGACATCAAAACTATGAAATAACACATATGGAATCATGTAGTAACCAAAAAAGTGTTAAACAAATCAAAATATATTTTATATTTGAGATTCTTCAAAGTAGCCACCCTTTGCCTTGACAGCTTTGCACACTCTTGGCATTTTCTCAACCTGCTTCCTGAGGTAGTCACCTGGAATTAATTTCAATTAAAAGGTTTGCCTTGTTAAAAGTACATTTGTGGAATTTCCTTCTTAATACGTTTGAGCCAATCAGTTGTGTTGTGACAAGGTAGGGGTGGTATACAGAAGATAGTCTTATTTGGTAAAAGACCAAGTCCATATTATGGCCAGAACAGCTCAAATAAGCAAAGAGAAGCGACAGTCCATCATTACTTTAAGACATGAAGGTCAGTCAATCCGGAAAAGTTCATGAACTTTGAAAGTTTCTTCAAGTGCAGTCGCAAAATCCATCAAGCGCTATGATGAAACTGGCTCTCATGAGGAACGTCACAGGGAAGGAACACCCAGAATGACCTCTGCTGCAGAGGATAAGTTCATTTGAGTTACCAGTCTCAGAAATTGCAGCCCAAATAAATGTGCAGCCCAAATAAGTTCAAGTAACAGACACATCTCAACATCAACTGTTCTGGTCGAATTTCTGCCAAGAAAATCCTACTAAAGGACACAAATAAGAAGAAGAGACTTGCTTGGGCCAAAGAACACGAGACTTGCTTGGGCCAAGAAACACGACTTGCTTGGGCCAAGAAACATGAGGACATTAGACCGGTGGAAATCTGTCCTTTGGTCCGATGAGTCAAAATTTGAGATTTTTGGTTCCAACCGCCGTGTCTTTGTGAGAAGCAGAGTAGGTGAACGATGATCTCCGCATGTTTGGTTCGCATCGTGAAGTATGGAGGAGGATGTGTGATGGTTTGGGGGTGCTTTACTGGTGACACGCCATCCCATCTGGTTTGCGCTTAGAGGGATTATCATTTGTTTTTCAACAGGACATTGACCCAAAACACATCTTCAGGCTGTGTAAAGGGCTATTTGACAAAGGAGAGTGATGGAGTGCTGCATCAGATGACATGGCCTCCACAAACACCCGACCTCAACCCAATTGAGATGGTTTGGGATGAGTTGGACCGCAGAGTGAAGGAAAAGCAGCTGAAAGGCACTCAACATACAGTGCCTTCGGAAAGTATTTACACTCCTTGACTTTTTCCACATTTTGTTACGTTACAGCCTTATTCTAAAATGTATTCAATCGTTTTTTTCCCTCATCAATCTACACACTATCTACACTCTCATGCTCTGTCAGGTTGGATGGGGAGTGTCGCTGCACAGCTATTTTCAGGTCTCTTCAGAGATGTTCGATCGGGTTCAAGTCCAGGCTCTGGCTGGGTCTCTCAAGGACATTCAGAGACTTGTCCCGAAGCCACTCCTGTGTTGTCTTGGCTGGTTGCTTAGGGTCGTTTCCTGTTGGAAGATGAACCTTCACCCCATTCTGGGGTCCTGAGCACTCTGGAGTAGGTTTTCATCAAGGATCTCTCTGTAGTTTGCTGTGTTTATCTTTGCCACTGGAAAATATCCCCACAGTATGATGCTGCCACCACCCTTCACTGTATTTTTATTTATCCCTTATTTTACCAGGTAAGTTGACTGAGAACACATTCTCAGTTACAGCAACAAGGATGAATGAGCCAATTGTACGCTGGGAATGAGTAGATGACTGTGATGGTATGAGGGCCAGATTGGGAACTTAGCCAGGACACTGGGGTTAACACCCCTACCGTTACAATAAGTACCATGGGATCTTTAGCAACTACAGAGTGGCAGAACAACCATTTAGCATCCCATCCAAAAGACAGCACCCTACAGAGAGCAATCATTGCCTCTTAGGCCAGAGGAAAGGGTGCCTTCTACTGGCCCTCCAACACCACTTCCAGCAGCATCTGGTCTCCCATCCAGGACCAACCCTGCTGAGCTTCAGAAGTAAGCCAGCAGTGGGATGCAGGGTGGTATGCTGCTTGACTGTAGGGATGGGGCCAGGTTTCCTCCAGATGTGACACTTGGCATTCAGGCCAAAGAGTTCAATCTTGGTTCCATCAGACCAGAGAATCTTGTTTCTCATGGTCTGGGAGTCTTTAGGTGCCTTTTGGCAAACTCCAAGTGGGCTGTTATGTGCCTTTTCCTGAGGAGTGGCTTCCGTCTGGCCATTCTACCATAAAGGCCTGATTGGTGGAGTGCTGCAGAGATGGTTGTCCTTCTGGAAGGTTCTCCGATCTCCACAGAGGAACTCTGGAGCTCTGTCAGAGTGACAATCAGCTACTTGGTCACCTTCCTGACTAAGGCCTTTCTCCCCTGATTGCTCAGTTTGGCCAGGCGGCCAGCTCTAGGAAGAGTCTTGGTGGTTCCAAAATTCTTCCATTTAAGAATGATGGAGGCCACTGTGTTCTTGGGGACCTTCAATGCTGCTGACATTTTTTGGTGCCCTTCCCCAGATCTGTGCCTCGACACACTCCTGTCTTGGAGCTCTATGGACAATTCCTTCGACCTCATGGCTTGGGTTTTGCTCTGACATGCACTGTCAACTGTGGGACCTTATAGATGGGTGTGTGCCTTTCCAAATCAATTCCAATCAATTGAATTTACCACAGGTGGACTCCAATGAAGTTGTAGAAACATCTCAAGGATGATCAATGGAAACAAGATGCACCTGACCTCAATTCCATGTCTCATAGCAAAGGGTCTGAATACTTATGTAAATAAGGCATTTTTTTTTATATTAGCAAAAATGTTTTTGCTTTGTCATTATGGGGTATTGTGTGTAGATTGCTGAGGATTTAAGAAAAATGTAATCCATTTTAGAATAAAGCTGTTACGTAACAAAATGTGGAAAAAGTCAAGGGGTCTGAATACTTTCCGAAGGCACTGTTTGTGGGAACTCCTTCAAGACTGTTGGAAAAGCATTCCTCATGAAGCTGGTTGAGAGAATTCCAAGAGTGTGCAAAGCTGTCATTAAGGCAAAGGGTGGCTACTTTGAAGAATCTAAAATCTAAAATATATTTTGATTTGTTTATCACTTTTTTGGTCACTGCATGATTCCATGTACAGTGGATATAAAAAGTCTACACACCCCTGTTAAAATGCCAGGTTTTTGTGATGTAAAAGAATGAGACAAAGATAAATCATGTCAGAACTTTTTCTACTGTTAATGTGACCTATAATGTGAACAATTCAATTGAAAAACAAACTGAAATCTTCGAGGGGGAAAAATGAAAAATAAAAACCTTACAATAACCTGGTTGCATAAGTGTGCACACTGAGGATGTGGCTGTGTTCAGAATTAACCAATCACATTCAAACTCATGTTAAATAGAAGTCATTACACACCTGCCATCATTTAAAGTGACTGATTAATCACAAATAAAGTTCAGCTGTTCTAGTAGGATTTTCCTGACATTTTCTTAGTTGCATCGCAGAGCAAAAGCCATGGTCCGCAGAGAGCTTCCAAAGCATCAGAGGGATCTCATTGTTGAAAGATATCAGTCAGGAGAAGGGTACAAAATAATTTCCAAAGCATTACATATACCATGGAACACAGTGAAGACAGTCATCATCAAGTGGAGAAAATATGGCACCACAGAGACATTACCAAGAACTGGACGTCCCTCCAAAATGTATGAAAAGACGAGAAGAGAACTGGTCAGGGAGGCTTCCAAGAGGCCTACAGCAACGTTAAAGGAACTGCAGGAATTTCTGGCAAGTAGTGGCTGTGTGCTACATGTGACAACAATCTCCCGTATTCTTCATATGAATGGGCTATGGGGTAGGGTGGCAAGACGGAAGCCTTTTCTTACAATGAAAAACATCCAAGCCCGGCTGAAGTTTGCAAAAACAAACATCAAGTCCCCCAAAAGCACGTGGGAAAATGTGTTATGGTCTGATGAAACCAAGGTTGAACTTTTTGGCCATAATTCCAAAAGGTATGTTTGCCGCAAAAACAACACTGCACATCACCCAAAGAACACCATACCCACAGTGGCGTCCGTTAGAAAGCTGAAGATGAAGAGGAAGTTCACCTTTCAGCACGACAACGACCCAAAGCACACATCCAAATCCACGAAAGCATGGCTTCACCAGAAGAAGATTAAAGTTTTGGAATGGCCCAGCCAGAGCCCAGACCTGAATCCAATTGAACATCTCTGGGGTGATCTGAAGAGGGCTGTGCACAGGAGATGTCCTCGCAATCTGACAGATTTGGAGCGCTTTTGCAAAGAAGAGTGGGCAAATATTGCCACATCAAGATGTGCCATGCTAATAGACTCCTACCCAAAAAGACTGAGTGCTGTAATAAAATCAAAAGGTGCTTCAACAAAGTATTAGTTTAAGGGTGTGCACACTTATGCAACCAGGTTATTGTGAGTTTTTTATTTTTTATTTTTCCCCCTCAAAGATTTCAGTTTGTTTTTCAATTGAATCGTTCACGTTATAGGTCACATTTAAAGGTGGAAAAAGTTCTGACATGATTTATCTTTGTCTTATTATTTTACATCACAAAAACCTGGCATTTTAACAGGGGTGTGCAGACTTTTTAAATCCACTGTATGTTATTTCATAGTTTTGATGTCTTCACTATTATTCTACAATGTAAAAAATTGTCAAAACAAAGAAAAGCCCTTGAATGAGTAGGTGTGTCCAAACTTTTGACTGGTCCTGTATATATCAGCATTTTACTCCTAATTGAGTTTTAATGGCCTGGTGAATGTAATCAGTGGCTTCATTTCAATACTACAGATGTTTTGCAGAGACAGACGCAAACATAATGTGTCTGACTGAGGCTCCCCAGGACCTACACCTGTAACAGTGTAGATCATTGAGGATCTTTCTTCTCAAATTTTCAATGGTGGGTATGGTGTGCATACCTTGTAGCTACATTTAGGATAAACTTGGTAGTGACCCAACACCACAACTACAAATCAAGCCATCACCAAACATTCCTCCACGTAGGCCAAGTGGGCAAAAACCTTTATTTTGCCACACAACCCAAACTTTAATAACCTGTGTAAGGGTGTTAGGCCAAGCTCTCAATGCTCTTATTTAAATCTGGGGTAGTATGGAAATTTGACCATGTCCAGGATGTACACTGATTGTTTAAGGGGGTTTTGTAATGTCATTTTAGCAACCACAAAAATGCGTCTTTAGTTGATTATAACCTGGGTATCCGACTAGATAACAACCACTTACCTCACATCTACAAAGCTTTGTTACTTTCCAGCCACAAAATCGAATATTGTGGAGCTAGCTAATGTTCTTACTGATCCATGCATGGATAGTGAAATAGTCTTTCAGTGAAAGTTTAAGATTATACTGAACAAAAATATAATTGCAACATGCAACAATTTCAAAGATTTTTCTGAGTTACAGTTCATAGAAGGAAGTCAGTCAATTGAAATAAATACATTTAAATAAAATATATACTGTAGCTCATGGGTGGAACACGGAAAGCGGCCACCATTTTGAAGCTTAAGCCTCTGGAGCTCTGCTCTGTTGTGAAGTCTTGGGTGCCAAGCGATAACGATTGGGCGGAATGCCACTGGCTCAATAACACACAGGCCTGGCGTTGCCTTCCTCTGGAGGGGCTGGTTGTAGTGTGGAGCCAGCAGATAAATCACCTTGAGCGGGTGTTGGCAGAGGATTCAGAGAGAGAGAGAAGGGAAAGCCATTCCCTCTACTGACTTCTACAAAGAAGTGCATTATGGAGTGGTGTTTTTCTTTCTTTACATCTTATCCTGTCTTGGAGTTAGTAGAATCCATTTTTAATTTTAAATGTTTAAAAAATATATGTTTTACCTTTATTTATACAGGTTTTTCTCATTGAGATAACATCTCTTTTCCAAGAGAGACCTCGTCCAATAGCAGCAGAGGGAACAACGTATTTGACAATCCATTGAGTTAGTAGAATCCATTCAGTCAGTAAAATCCATAGAATCCATTGAGTTAGTAGAATCCATTGAGTCAGTAAAATCCATAGAATCCATTGAGTTAGTAGAATCTATAGAATCCATTGAGTTAGTAGAATCCATTTGAGAATCAACTGAGTTAATAGAATCAATTGAGTAAATAGAATCCACAGAATCCATTGAGTTAGTAGAATCTATAGAATCCATTGAGTTAGTAGAATCCATTTCAGAATCAACTGAGTTAATAGAATCAATTGAGTTAATCGAATCCATAGAATCCATTGAGTTAGTAGAATCTATAGAATCCATTGACTTAGTAGAATCCATTTGAGAATCCATTGAGTTAGATTAATTCATTTGAGAATCCATTGAGTTAGTAGAATCCATTTGAGAATCAACTGAGTTAATAGAATCAACTAAGTTAATACAATCCATTGAGTTAGTAGAATCTATAGAATCCACTGAGTTAGTAGAATCCATTTGAGAATCCATTGAGTTAGTAGAATCTATAGAATCCACTGAGTTAGTAGAATCCATTTGAGAGTCCATTGAGTTAGTAGAATCCATTTGAGAATCCATTGAGTTAGTAGAATCCATTTGAGAATCCATTGAGTTAGTAGAATGAATTGAGTTAATAGAATGCATTGACTTAGTAGAATCCATTTGAGAATCCATTGAGTTGGATTAATCCATTTGAGAATCCATTGAGTTAGTAGAATCCATTTGAGAATCAACTGAGTTAATAGAATCAATTAAGTTAATAGAATCCATTGAGTTAGTAGAATCTATAAAATCCACAGTTAGTATAATCCATTTGAGAATCCATTAAGTTAATAGAATCTATAGAATCTATTTGTATTTTTTTATTTTTTATTTTACCATTTTCTATTTAACCAGGTAGGCAAGTTGAGAACAAGTTCTCATTTACAATTGCGACCTGGCCAAGATAAAGCAAAGCAGTTCGACACATACAACAACACAGAGTTACACATGGAGTAAAACAAACATACAGTCAATAATACAGTAGAAAAATAAGTCTATATACAATGTGAGCAAATGAGGTGAGATAAGGGAGGTAAAGGCAAAAAAGGCCATTGTGGCAAAGTAAATACAATATAGCAAGTAAAACACAGGAATGGTAGATTTGTAGTGGAAGAAAGTGCAAAGTAGAAATATAAATAATGGGGTGCAAAGGAGCAAAATAAATAAATAAATAAATACAGTAGGGGAAGAGGTAGTTGTTTGGGCTAAATTATAGATGGGCTATGTACAGGTGCAGTGATCTGTGAGCTGCTCTGACAGCTGGTACTTAAAGCTAGTGAGGGAGATATGTGTTTCCAGTTTCAGAGATTTTTGCAGTTCGTTCCAGTCATTGGCAGCAGAGAACTGGAAGGAAAGATGGCCAAAGGAGGAATTGGCTTTGGGGGTGACCAGAGAGATATACCTGCTGGAGCACGTGCTACAGGTGGGTGCTGCTATGGTGACCAGCGAGATGAGATAAGGGGGAACTTTACCTAGCAGGGTCTTGTAGATGACCAGGAGCCAGTGGGTTTGGCGACGAGTATGAAGCGAGGCCCGGCCAGGCAACGAGAGAGTACAGGTCGCAGTGGTGGTTAGTATATGGGGCTTTGGTGACAAAACTGATGGCACTGTGATAGACTTCATCCAGTTTATTGAGTAGGGTATTGGAGGCTATTTTGTAAATGACATTGCCGAAGTCGAGGATCGGTAGGATGGTCAGTTTTACGAGGGTATGTTTGGCAGCATGAGTGAAGGATGCTTTGTTGCGAAATAGGAAGCCAATTCTAGATTTAACTTTGGATTGGAGATGTTTGATGTGAGTCTGGAAGGAGAGCTTAGTCTAACCAGACACCTAGGTATTTGTAGTTGTCCACATATTCTAAGTAAGAACCGTCCAGAGTAGTGATGCTGGACGGGCGGACAGGTACGGGCAGCGATCTGTTGAAGAGCATGCATTTTGTTTTACTAGTATTTAACCTGTTGGGGCTAGGGGGCAGTATTTGCACGGCCGGATAAAAAACGTACCCGATTTAAACTGGTTACTACTCTTGCCCAGAAACGAGAATATGCATATAATTAGTAGATTTGGATATAAAACACTCTAAAGTTTCTAAAACTGTTTGAATGGTGTCTGTGAGTATAACAGAACTCATATGGCAGGCCAAAACCTGAGAAGATTCCATACAGGAAGTGCCCTGTCTGACAATTTGTTGTCCTTCTGTTGCATCTCTATCGAAAATACAGCATCTGCGCTGTAACGTGACACTTTCTGGTGGCTCTCTAAAGCCACCAGAAAGTGGAATGGGGTGTCTGCTGTCTCTGGGCGAAGAACAGCAGGAGAGTTTGTGAGTGGTCAGCCTGGGGACAGTGACACTGGAGATGCGCGGTCACGAGAATTCTCCATTTTTTTCTTTCAGCCTTTGAATGAATATAACGTTGCCCGGTTGGAATATTATAGCTATTTTACGACAAAAATAGCATTAAAATAGATTTTAAACAGCCTTTGACATGCTTCTAAGTACGGTAATGGAATATTTTGAAATGTTTTGTCACGAAATGCGCTCGCACGTCACCCTTCGGATAGTGACCTGAACGCACGAACAAAACGGAGCTATTTGAATATAACTATGGATTATTTGGAACCAAAACAACATTTGTTGTTGAAGTAGAAGTCCTGGGAGTGCATTCTGGCGAAGAACAGCAAAGGTAATCCAATTTTTCTAATAGTTATTCTGAGTTTAGTGAGTCCCAAACTTGGTGGGTGTCAAAATAGCTAGCCGTGATGGCTGAGCTATGTACTCTGAATATTGCAAAATGTGCTTTCGCCGAAAAGCTATTTTAAAATCTGACACCGCGATTGCATAAAGGAGTTCTGTATCTATAATTCTTAAAATAATTGTTATGTATTTTGTGAACGTTTATCATGAGTAATTTAGTAAATTCACCGGAAGTTTTCGGTGGGTATGCTAGTTCTGAACATCACATGCTAATGTAAAAAGCTAATTTTTGATATAAATATGAACTTGATTGAACAAAACATGCATGTATTGTATAACATAATGTCCTAGGAGTGTCATCTGATGAAGATCATCAAAGGTTAGTGCTGCATTTAGCTGTGGTTTTGGTTATTGTGACATATATGCTTGCTATGAAAATGGCTGTGTGACTATTTTTGGCAGGGTACTCTCCTGACATAATCTAATGTTTTGCTTTCGCTGTAAAACCTTTTTGAAATCGGACAATGTGGATAGATTAACGAGAGTCTTGTCTTTAAAATGGTGTAAAATAGTCACATGTTTGAGAAATTGAAGTTATAGCATTTTTGAGGTATTTGTATATCGCGCCAAGCGATTCCACTGGCTGTTGACTAGGGTGGGACACTTGCCCAGGGAGGTTAAGAGCAGTTGGAGGCCACGGAAGGAGAGTTGTATGGCATTGAAGCTCGTCTGGAGGGTTGTTAACACAGTGTCCAAAGAAGGGCCAGAAGTATACAGAATTCTGTCGTCTGCGTGGAGGTGGATCAGAGACTCACCAGCAGCAAGAGCGACATCATTGATGTATACAGAGAAAAGAGTTGGCCCAAGAATTGAACCCTGTGGCACCCCCATAGAGACTACCAGAGGCCCGGACAACAGGCCATCTGATTTGACACATTGAACTCTATCAGAGAAGTGGTTGGTGAACCAGGCGAGGCAATCATTTGAGAAACCAAGGCTATTGAGTTTGCCGATAAGGATGTGGTGATTGACAGAGTCGAAAGCCTTGGCCAGGTCAATGAGTACGGCAGCATAGTATTGTTTCTTATCGATGGCGGTTACGATATAATTTGGGACCTTGAGCGTGGCTGAGGTGGACCCATGACCAGCTCTGAAACCAGATTGCATAGCGGAGAAGGTGCGGTGGGATTCAAAATGGTCGGTAATCTGTTTGTTGACTTGGCTTTCGAAGACCTTAGAAAGGCAGGGTAGGATATATATATGTCTGTAGCAGTTTGGGTCAAGAGTGTCCCCTCCTTTGAAGAGGGGGATGACGGCAGCTGCTTTTCAATCTTTTTACTATTGAGTTAGTAGAATCCATAGAATCCATTGAGTTAGTAGAATCCATTTGAGAATCCATTGAGTTAGTAGAATCTATAGAATCTATTGAGTTAGTAGAATCTATAGAATCCACTGAGTTAGTAGAATCCATTTGAGAATCCACTGAGTTAGTAGAATCCATTGAGTTAGTAGAATCCATTTGAGAATCCATTGAGTTAGTAGAATCCATTTGAGAATCCATTGAGTTAGTAGAATCCATTTGAGAATCCATTGAGTTAGTAGAATCCATTTGAGAATCCATTGAGTTAGTAGAATCTATTTGAGAATCCATTGAGTTAGTAGAATCCATTTGAGAATCCATTGAGTTAGTAGAATCTATTTGAGAATCCATTGAGTTAGTAGAATCTATTTGAGAATCCACTGAGTTAATAGAATCCAACATTTCCTGGAGTTAATAGATATAATAGAATCCATTTAAAGTTTTGTACCATTTTTAAATGGACAAGCAGTATTACATTGACAAAAATGAAGGGACCAATGCTCAATACAATTCAAATCAGTTACAACTTCCCAGTACTGTACATTGACTTAAGTAGAAAAAAAGTTACTTTATTACCAAACTTCCCAATTAAGTCGGTGTAGATAAAGAAACATTCCACTCTTTGTCCGTAATACATATAGCAGTTCCCTCTAATTAAAATATCTCCCAAGTCTCCACGTCTATAGTACTAGGCTGTTATCTCTCAGCTATGGTTATGGATGGACCATTCAAAACGAGAGATGGGAATTTTTAATTTAGTAAACTGGGCAATTTGCTGAGTGTATTACCTGACGACCATGGGTGCATTCCAAATGGCACTCTATTTCCTATATAGTGCACTAATGTAGCATCCTAAATGGCACCCTATTCCTGATAGGGTGCACCCTACTTTTGACCAGAGTCCTATGGGCCTTGGTCAAAATTAGTGCACTATATAGAGAATAGAGGGCCATTTCAGACGCACATGTAGTCTGGTCATATATGATGAATATAAATCTGATAATCAGTAGATCATCTGTTCATAATGTGCAGAGGAACAACTGTGATTAAAATGAAATGATGATTAATTTTAATAGTGCTGGCCTATTATGGTATTATAAAACACAGACACCTTGATTACACTGACAGAAATGATTCACTTAACCTTTTACTGCATTGGGTTAAATCAGGGTCACACAGAGTGTTTCTTGGTAGTCTTAAACAAATCTACTTTGAAACAAAAGTATACACCTCACACACATGACTATGGGCTGAAAGAAAGAAGACACCTGTGCCATGTCACTCATGGCTCCCGAGTGGCACAGCGGTCTAAGGCGCTGCATCTCAGTGCTAGAAGCATCACTACAGACACCCTGGTTCAAATCCAAGCTGTATCACAACCAGCTGTGATTGGGAGTCCCATAGGGTGGTGCAAAATTGGTCCAGCATTGTCTGTGTTTGACCAGGGTAGGCTGTCATTGTAAATAAGAATTTGTTCTTAACTGACTTGCCTTGTTAAATAAATGTTAAAGAAAAAAAAATATATATAGAGAGAGAGTTGACATGTATTCAGTTTAGATCCTAATATTACACTTTGTATACATCACAGAAGACTTAAATATAACAAAACTGTTTAACATAGAAACATCAGATTTTCATTGTTAAAAAAAGAAAATCTTTATTAAATTAACATTCCACTGATGATGCCAAGGAGGGCGCTTTTAGTCATTGAGTGCAGGAAAGGACTACTTACCTGTAGTTCGTCTTTCTATTGGAAAGTTACTGACAAACTATATGGGTCATGTCTGGGGGAGTGAAATTCATTACATGTTAAAGAGTGTGGCAGGTTGACTGTTTGACTTCATGAGATTCATGAAGATTTCCTGGACATTTCAATTACGCCACTATATTTTAATATTGTAATGAATAGCAAAGATGATATTCATATCTGAAACTAATATCAGAGATTAAAGATAAAACATATGGTTTTTATAGCACTATTGGAAAACCAAAGAGATGAAAGAGATGCAGCAATAAAGTAAAATAAAACTACAGTGTACTGTAACTGCGATAAGTCAAAAGAAAGGAAGCAAGAGGGAACAAACAAACCAAAAACTAACATGAAAGCTGTATCACTGAAACATATTATCCAGAATCCACCAGATGAAACATATCTGAAATACCAGCACGTACATAAGATAGATCATTGACTTCTATTAGCAATTACATAATGGAATTTATTTAGTCCTGAAACACAAATCTTCCATTGACAGCAACGCATTAATTATGTCAAAGTCGTAATTATGCGCATCCTAAATTAGGACATAGCTACCGGGGTACTACTAGTACAGATTGTGTCAATAATATTATACGTCATTGTCCAAAATGGCACTCTATACCCTACATAGTGCACTACTTTCGACCAGGACCCATATGTATTGTATTGTATTGTACTGAATTGTATGTATTATGGATCCCCAATTGTTTCTACTCTTCCTGGGGTTATAAAAATTGTAAAAACATTACAATACATTCACAACAGATTTCACAACACATTAAGTGTGTGCCCTCAGGCCACTGCTCTACTACCACAAATCTACAACACAAAATCCATGTGTATACGTGTGTATACCGTTTGGGGTCACTTGTTTGGGGTCACTTGTTTTAGAAAGTAAAGCACATTTTTGGGCCATTAAAATAAAATCAGATTGATCAGAAATTCAGTGTAGACATTGTTAATGTTGTAAATGACTATTGTAGCTGGAAACATGGAATATCTACATAGGCGTACAGAGGCCCATTATCAGCAACCATCACTCCTGTGTTCCAATGGCACGTTGTGTTAGCTAATCCATCTGATTAAAGAAGCAATAAAACTGTCCTTCTTTAGACTAGTTGAGTATCTGGAGCATCAGCATTTGTGGGTTCGATTACAGGCTCAAAATGGCCAGAAACAAAGACCTTTCTTCTGAAACTCGGCAGTCTATTCTTGTTCTGAGAAATGAAGGCTATGCCATGCGAGAAATTGCCAAGAAACTGGAGATCTCGTACAACGCTGTGTACTACTCCCATCACAGAACAGCGCAAACTGGTGTTTTGTGGGTACTATTTAATGAAGCTGCCAGTTGAGGACTTGTGAGGCGTCTGTTTCTCAAACTAGACACTCTAATGTACTTGTCCTCTTGGTCAGTTGTGCACTGGGGCTTCCCACTCCTCTTTCTATTGGAACACAGGAGTGATGGTTGTGGATAATGGGCCTGAGTACGCCTACATAGATATTACATAAAAAATCTGCCATTTCCAGCTACAATAGTCATTTAGAACATTAACAATGTCTACACTGTATTTCTGATCAATTTGATGTTATTTTAATGGACAAAAATGTTTGCTTTTCTTTCAAAAACAAGGACATTTCTAAGTGACCCCACACTTTGAACGGTAGTGTATGTTATTGTGTGTATATGCATGTGTCTGGAAAAGGAAAAGGCTACCATTTCAGATGCAGCCTATGGCTGATTAATCTCCACAGACCCTTCATTAACAACATTCCCTGATATGTTTTTCAGTCCCATCCAGCCTCTCCAGGCAGCTTCCCACACTAGTGCCCAATGGCAGGTCCTTCATCTCAGTTTCCAACTGGTCCCTCGGCTGTTGTCTGTTTTCCTCCTCGGTCAAGGCCAGCTGCTGCTGCTTTCATCTGCCACCCCTGGCACTGCCCTCTCGGCACCCGCTCAATCGCTCCTGCAACACTCTGATGAGTTGAGTGGCTGTGTGTAAATCATCTATCCTCCATTTGTTTACCATTGTCTCAACCTACAGTTGTGGGATGTGAACTTTGTGTCGGATATGATATTACTTATGCAGTAATTATGAGCTAGAAGACTGATACAACCTCTGAAATAAAGACTTATTTTCCTAACGTCCCTCTCTTTCCCTTGACACAATCGTCCTCATGGAGAGTACCCATGAGCACTCCACTCATACACAAACCCCTCTGGACATGATCTATATGATATCAACATGATGCTTTTCACTATGTTTTAAAGTATAAAATTGAGACATGGAATGAGACTTTGCATACATAAAGCATTTCAAGAATCAATGGGTGTATACATTTAAAATGACCATAGAGCATCCGTAAATATGACAGATTGTAACAGTTGAGGCTGACAGAACTGAGGACAGCAAGATGGCTCAAGCTTCAGGCTGACAGAACTGAGGACAGCAAGATGGTTCAAGCTTCAGGCTGGCAGAACTGAGGACAGCAAGATGGTTCAAGCTTCAGGCTGGCAGAACTGAGGACAGCAAGATGGTTCAAGCTTCAGGCTGACAGAACTAAGGACAGCAAGATGGTTCAAGCTTCAGACTGGCAGAACTGAGGACAGCAAGATGGTTCAAGCTTCAGGCTGGCAGAACTGAGGACAGCAAGATGGTTCAAGCTTCAGGCTGACAGAACTAAGGACAGCAAGATGACTCAAGCTTCAGGCTGGCAGAACTGAGGACAGCAAGATGGTTCAAGCTTCAGGCTGGCAGAACTGAGGACAGCAAGATGGTTCAAACTTCAGGCTGGCAGAACTGAGGACAGCAAGATGGTTCAAGCTTCAGGCTGGCAGAACTAAGGACAGCAAGATGACTCAAGCTTCAGGCTGGCAGAACTAAGGACAGCAAGATGGTGAAGAGTGTCAAGCTTAGTGCATATGGTCTTCTGTCATCTTGTTGGGCTGATTATTTCAATGCTCTCTGGTTTCTTTCCTGTGTTGCTGTGGAGATGTGGTTATATTTACCATATTGGTATTAATATGTTTAATGGTACATACAATCAGGTCATCTCACAGCGACATAAATAATGTGCTTTAATGTGTAGCAATTATAGGAACATTATGGTAATTCCTAATACATTACTAAAGGCAACTGTTTCCCGTGAAGAAAGTTAAGCTTCAATCAAAAGCCCAAAATGAACATGGCCACATTACGGTTAAGTAAACAGAAAATCAGATGTTAAATGCTTGAGTTGTACGTCTCCCCTTAACAGGCACGAATGAATCAGTGTTCTTTACTTGACATTACAGTGCTATTTTAGTCGTGGTATTGTATGTGTTAACCAGAGTAAAGGGATCCTATTGAAATGTAGACCCTGAGATCATCCCTCCACACACACACACACGCGCACGCACGCACGCACGCACGCACGCACGCACGCACACACACACACACACACACACACACACACACACACACACACACTACACTACACTACACTATGACCTAGGTCCTAGAGTACGTCCATCAATCCAAGCCCTGCCTTGGTAACTGCAAATTGAAATGGAGGGTGCATGCCACTTGGTAAACAGCTAGTGCGGCAGGTAGCCATAACTCTTCACTGACTTGACAACATGTTATTCAGATAAAAAATGGTCCCCAATCCTTGCCTTAAGATTTAAAATGATCTGTCTTATTTGATTAATGATCTCAGAGAAGTGACAATTTCAATAACCTGAGGTCGCTCTGGTGAACAAAAACAAATCTCCCTCATTACATTGCTATTCTTCTAAGTTGCTACTATATTGTATTTTAAGAGTTTCATTCCAAAACACTAGATTTCCATTTTCAGAATCGTTGATCAATTTGTTTAAAGAAATTAGTGTTTTTTCACTATCTAATCATGGCATGGGGTTGTTCAATGACAGACGTGTATTTGTTTAAAATCTATCACTTGATGGTTTTATTTCAGACAGACAAATAATCACATTTTGTTGCAAAATAAGATATATCCGCCTCACTCCTAGAGAAAAAAGTAGCACTGCTAGGTTTTACAGAGTCAAATGTGACAAATAATAACATTTTTAATAAAGAACTGTACAAATGATTCATTTGTAACATTAATACCTTTTTAAACAAATATATATAGATATATATATAAAACAATCATACAGTAATATGAGATCTGGAATCTGGTTAAAAGTAGTTCACTACAGTATATAGGGAATAGGGTACACTACAGTATATAGGACAGTATATAGGGAATAGGGTACACTACAGTATATAGAGAATAGGGTACACTACAGTATATAGGGAATAGGGTACACTACAGTATATAGGGAATAGGGTACACTACAGTATATAGGGAATAGGGTACACTACAGTATATAGGGAATAGGGTACACTACAGTATATAGGGAATAGGGTACACTACAGTATATAGGGAATAGGGTACACTACACTACAGTATATAGGGAATAGGGTACACTACAGTATATAGGACAGTATATAGGGAATAGGGTACACTACAGTATATAGGGAATAGGGTACACTACAGTATATAGGGAATAGGGTACACTACAGTATATAGTACAGTATATAGGGAATAGGGTACACTACAGTGCAGTATGCAGGGAATAGGGTACACAACAGTATGTAGGGAATAGGGTGCCATTTGGGACAATTCACTACAGTATATAGGGGATAGGGTACACTACAGTACATAGGGAATAGGGTACACTACAGTATATAGGGAATAGGGTACACTACAGTATATAGGGAATAGGGTACACTACAGTATATAGGGAATAGGGTACACTACAGTATATAGGACAGTATATAGGGAATAGGGTACACTACAGTATATAGGGAATAGGGTACACTACAGTATATAGGACAGTATATAGGGAATAGGGTACACTACAGTATATAGGGAATAGGGTACACTACAGTATATAGGACAGTATATAGGGAATAGGGTACACTACAGTATGTAGGGAATAGGGTACACTACAGTATATAGGACAGTATATAGGGAATAGGGTACACTACTGTCGTGTCTTTGGCTATGCCGGATTAAGTGATATGACATGCTAACCTATAAAATTCTTTCTCTGTAATTAATATTACCTTATTAAGCTAATCATGTAAATGTAATTAACTAGAAAGTCGGGGCACCACGGAAGAACGTTTATAGAGCTGTTATCTTCCGAATAAACTCTTAAAATACTTAGTAATATTTTACATCGATAGCAGTCAATATTAATATTAATATTATCTTCACGAACCCTGGCTAACAAGTTGAATCAGCAATACAAAATTGGGTTTAATTATTTATTTACTAAATACCTAACTAATCACACAGAATTACAAATACACAGAATACCAATGATGTCATACAGAAAACGTCCCGGTGGACGGAACCTGGTTACACAAAGGAAAGGGGGTTGGGCTTGAATGAAAGAGCGGGAAGATTTAGGAACAAAGAAACAGCAGCTATGCTATCGTAAATACATTATCTTATGTATTCTAAATTACCGCCCATTTGGAAAAGGAAAATGCAATAAATATTTACTCTGAGCTGCGCTTCGGTATATTGGTCGTAGATGCTGGCCGGGTTGGCCAACAGATCTTCCTGTTCTCGGAAGAATGTCTCTGGTGGTAAATTGGATACGTGGTGGTATCTTCGTCCGTCTGTTAGACTGGATCCGTCGTCCGTTCTTTCCTAACCCCCGTCTACAGCGGCCGCTGCTAACTCAACGGCTAGGAAGTATCACTTCTGTAGTGAATAAGCTCAAAGTTCATACCAGATCATACCATAGCTCACGCCAAGGTTGGCTTAGTTCTGTTCTTGACATGTGTCCTTCTAACGTAGAGGCTGCAGACCTCACGTACTGGAACCACTGGTTATCTTTTCATCGAAGGCTTATATAGTGGAGAGGGGGGAAGGAGGTGTTTCATCGTTTATAACCCCTGTCTCTTCACAGGGTTGGGCCACTGATCGAGCAGGGCACTTTCCTTATGAAAACCCAATTCTCTCATTTGGAAGCTAAAATTACATTTATTCTCCTAACAAACAATTTCAATATCAAACATTTCAATTGCATAACAATTCCATGTGACTCTGATAACTAGAGGGTGTATACTTTCCCAGGTACAGTTTATGTCATCCTGTCATCAGTCATAATGTCACAGATAACAATGAACTGACATCCATACTCATTACGTTATCAAGCATATTTCCAACTGGTTTTATTACCAAAATATGGTTCCTTTCCCCATTTGTTTGATGTTCCCAGACTCTCTATATTTAACAGGACAGCAGTCCTTCAGTAGGGTCAGTAAGAGAGGGGAAGGGAGAAAGGTATTTATGGGGGGGGTCATAAACCTTACCCACAGGCCAACGTCATGACACCACAGTATATAGGACAGTATATAGGGAATAGGGTACACTACAGTATATAGGACAGTATATAGGGAATAGGGTACACTACAGTATATAGGGAATAGGGTACACTACAGTATATAGGGAATAGGGTACACTACAGTATATAGGGAATAGGGTACACTACACTACAGTATATAGGGAATAGGGTACACTACAGTATATAGGACAGTATATAGGGAATAGGGTACACTACAGTATATAGGACAGTATATAGGGAATAGGGTACACTACAGTATATAGGACAGTATATAGGGAACAGGGTACACTACAGTGTATAGGGAATAGGGTACACTACAGTATATAGGACAGTATATAGGGAATAGGGTACACTACAGTATATAGGGAATAGGGTACACTACAGTATATAGGGAATAGGGTACACTACAGTATATAGGGAATAGGGTACACTACAGTATATAGGGAATAGGGTACACTACAGTATATAGGACAGTATATAGGGAATAGGGTACACTACAGTATATAGGACAGTATATAGGGAATAGGGTACACTACAGTATATAGGACAGTATATAGGGAACAGGGTACACTACAGTGTATAGGGAATAGGGTACACTACAGTATATAGGACAGTATATAGAGAATAGGGTACACTACAGTGTATAGGGAATAGGGTGCCATCTGGGACGAGGCCTAACTCAAACACCAAACACTACAGCACGAGTCTAGCTGTCTGATGTAAACACCAAACACTACAGCACGAGTCTAGCTGTCTGATGTAAACACCAAACACTACAGCACGAGTCTAGCTGTCTGATGTAAACACCAAACACTACAGCACGAGTCTAGATGTTTGATGTAAACGCCAAACGTGGCAGATATTATAATATATTCTATTTAAGTTGCTACGATATTGGCTTACACAGATCAGCTTGAATACGTTTATTTTACCATGACTGGACACATTTCAAGTTCAGTGCTTTTAGATTACTAAGCAATAGATTTCTTAACCACTCATCTCAATATCCTTGTTGGGGCTTATGCAACAGCAATAACTCCTTATATTGCATCTCTTAATTACATAATCACCTGTATCTATTTTAATAGTGATGGGAGAAAAATCTATATTTACATTTTGGGATCTTTTTGATGATATCGCAATATTATTTTTGTCGGTTCTACCTGCACTATTTTTCCTTCATAGCTTGTTCTCCATTTTCTTTTAAAATAGGGAGCAAACATGTTTTCAGCACTTTTTATTTACATGATTTTGTCATGGCTCCTCTCTCTTGTCCCTCTGCAGCAGACATATAGTGAGCAAGCAATATGTTTTGAAACATCGAATCGCAATAAAATTGCAGTATCGAATCACATTCCTGTAGAATCGCAATACATATCGTATCAGCACCTAAGTATGGTGATAATATCATATCTTGAGGTCCCTGGCAATTCCCAGCCCTACTTTTTTAAATGACATTTTATCAGTAAGGGACAGTCCAGAGATCCATAAACTTAGTAAGTGGATGGATGCATGATATGTACAGTATGATAACGGCACATGACGGCCATACCAAGATATCAATGTCAATTGGTATACATGTTAGGAGGATTGCTAAGTACTTATGATAATTGCTATACAGTAAGATACAGAAGCCGACAATGTGTTCTCTGAGGAAGGTTTGTACCACACCACTGCATGTTGTGCATTATTTTCCAGACAATGCAACCCCTTTGTTGATTATCACTTACATATTTTGCAGTGAATTCACATGCATCACTGCACTAGTCCTATTAGTGCTAATAAACAGTTGTTACCAGTTGAAGCTCATTAATAGAGGTTAAAGGCACACATGTATAATGTCTTCTAGTCTAGTGGGTCTCCTTACACTAAACGGCCAAGCACGAAATGCTAATTCTTGATAATGTAACAGTGAAATGCTAATTCATAATAATGTAATAGCGAAATGCTCATTCATGATAATGTAATAGTGAAATGCTAATTCTTGATAATGTAACAGTGAAAGGCTAATTCATGATAATGTAATAGCAAAATGCTAATTCATGATAATGTAATAGTGAAATGCTAATGTAATAGCGAAATGCTAATTCATGATAATGTAATAGCGAAATGCAAATTCATGATAATGTATTATCAAAATGCTAATTCATGATAATGTAATAGCAAAATGCTAATTCATGATAATGTAATAGCGAAATGTTTTGTAGTGGTAATGAACCAACATAATATGGCCCTCTTCTCTCATATGTGAATCCAAAACATATGCAGGCATTTTACGCAGGGAAATAACTATAACTTGTATTAAATTGTATGAAAATAGCAAATCAATAAAGCTCAATTACATATTGTAAACATAATGAATTATAGGTATTTTTTTCTTTTTTCCACATCTGAAGTGTCAAAATGTAAAAGACAGCCTGCAGAGTAAAGGGTCTGTATAATGGCCCGATTTAACATGCAGCTTAAATCTAAGTGCTGCTCTCTGTCTGACCTTGAGAGTACTTTCTGCTGGAGAGGAGATGGCAGGTCCTTTAGTATTCTCTTTGTTCTTCTGGTTTAGTATGCAAGGCTCTGCCCGTGTCAGTTTCTCAGCGGGGTAAGGAGGCAGCAAGTCAGTCACATGATCGGTTCATTAATCTTTGATCAGCTTCCTGCCTCTCGATCGAGAGAGAGGACCCAGGCGCCTATCACAAAGAAGCCCTTTTTTGAAACTATTTGGGCTTTCCTTTGATGGAAATACACCCTTTTTGTTCCTGTTTAAAATAGACACAATGACGAGTGAACTATTCAGTGATTTTCGGTAGGGCTCATTAGTTATTACATCCGTGGAGTGTATATGTAGTTTGGGGTAAGACAACAGACAAATCTCATGTGTAAATGTGCTCTGTACCTACCTAGTAGCACCTACCTTCGGCATACTTTCACTTTTTGGCCTGGCACATGAATCCAAGGTACAGCCATTGACCTTTCTGAAGAGTGACGTGGAGTGATTGTTTATGCCAGGGATGTGGAATAATGCTATATCCACATGCTCTGCCATCAATACGCTATCACAAAGGTCAACAGGCTCATTTGCCAGCCTTATTGATAACTCCCTGCTTTAAACTGCCTGGGAGGAAGCAATGTGTACAGGCCTCCCACTGAAAGATCCAGTATGTATTTCAGGATGCAATTACATCTGCCTCGTATAAAATAACATCACTTTATTTGACTTTCTTCCGCTTCAGATAACCCAAACAGATTATGAGAGTACTTCAGATAACCCAAACCGATTATGAGACTACTTCAGATAACCCAAACAGATTATGAGAGTACTTCAGATAACCCAAACAGATTATGAGAGTACTTCAGATAACCCAAACAGATTATGAGAGTACATCAGATAACCAAACAGATTATGAGAGTACTTCAGATAACCCAAACAGATTATGAGAGTACTTCAGATAACCCAAATAGATTATGAGACTACTTCAGATAACCCAAACAGATTATGGGAGTACTTCAGATAACCCAAACAGATTATGAGAGTACTCCAGATAACCCAAACAGATTATGAGAGTACTTCAGATAACCCAAACCGATTATGAGACTACTTCAGATAACCCAAACAGATTATGAGAGTACTTCAGATAACCCAAACAGATTATGAGAGTACTTCAGATAACCCAAACAGATTATGAGAGTACATCAGATAACCAAACAGATTATGAGAGTACTTCAGATAACCCAAACAGATTATGAGAGTACTTCAGATAACCCAAATAGATTATGAGACTACTTCAGATAACCCAAACAGATTATGGGAGTACTTCAGATAACCCAAACAGATTATGAGAGTACTTCAGATAACCCAAACAGATTATGAGACTACTTCAGATAACCCAAATAGATTATGAGACTACTTCAGATAACCCAAACAGATTATGAGAGTACTTCAGATAACCCAAACAGATTATGAGAGTACTTCAGATAACCCAAACAGATTATGAGAGTACTTCAGATAACCCAAACAGATTATGAGACTACTTCAGATAACCCAAATAGATTATGAGACTACTTCAGATAACCCAAACAGATTATGAGAGTACTTCAGATAACCCAAACAGATTATGAGAGTACTTCAGATAACCAAACAGATTATGAGAGTACTTCAGATAACCCAAACAGATTATGAGACTACTTCAGATAACCCAAACAGATTATGAGAGTACTTCAGATAACCCAAACAGATTATGAGAATACTTCAGGTAACCCAAACAGATTGAGAATACTTCAGATAACCCAAATAGTCTGCTAGGCACGTACAGTAGTGTACTGTGAAGTAATGCTACCTACTGTATGCTCCATACCAACAAATTCCCATTCAGCCCAATACTACTTTATAACGTGTCAACTTTCATTTTAATCACCTCAATATATATTTTTTAAGCAGAGTGGAGTACCACTCCCTTTTTAATGTGTTTTTCTTTTATAGCTTGAAACAGAGTGGAAGGAGACAGCAGGAAGGCCAGATGCGGGGATTTAAACCCCGTTTCCGGTGGGGAATCACAGAGCTATGTGTTGGTGCCAGGAGTGTTATCCACTCAACTAAGGCACTGCACACCACCACAATTTTAAGATTTAATTTACATCAGCACTTTACTATGAGCCTTTACTGTACTCTACCACAGTGCTCATAGGTTGTATTTCAGGTTTGTGTAGATGTATCTAGTGTCTAGGGAAGCTCCAAGGATATAATGCTGAGGAAAGCTCACAGGAAACATCAGATAACACTATTATAAAACTAGCATGGTGGTAGTGGTTCATCTTATCGTACGTCTTCATCCTAATGTTTGATTGGTTCTGGAACTTCTTAGGGAAAGTATATCTACGTCGAAGGTCATTCTAAGCCCTGATTGGTCCATCCATGTTTAGGCAAATCAAATAACATTTTATTGGTCACACACACACACATGTTTAGCAGATGTTAATAAGAGTGTAGCGAAATGCTTGTGCATGAAATGCAAATGTGTATAATGTGAGATCATAACTCTTGCTTATGGTCTGTAGATATCTCAATGCCCACAGACGTTGGCTAACCCCAGCCCTTGATTGTAATGCTCCATCTAGTACCCCTAGAGGGAGCACTACCTTTGAATAGCTGTCAGCATAGATTCTCTTCCTATCCTGTTTACAACATTATAAAACAATGTATGACATACGCTGTTGTAGAAATACTTGTTTTAGTCTATAGGACTGTAACACAACATGATGTGGAGGTGGAACAGTATAGTGACAGATGTAAGCTGCATTTAAAATGAGCAACTAACCCTTTATAGAGGCCAACTAACAACTTTATACAGGCCAACTAACACTTTATACAGGCCAACTAACCCTTTATACAGACCAACTAACAACTTTATACAGGCCAACTAACCCTTTATACAGGCCAACTAACCCTTTATACAGGCCAACTAACCCTTTATACAGGCCAACTAACCCTTTATACAGGCCAACTAACCCTTTATACAGGCCAACTAACCCTTTATACAGGCCACTAACCCTTATAATACAGCCAACTAACCCTTTATACAGGCCAACTAACCCTTTATACAGGCCACTACCCTTTATACAGGCAACTAACCCTTATACAGGCCCTACTTTATACAGGCCAACTAACCCTTTATACAGACCAACTAACCCTTTATACAGGCCAACTAACCTTTATACAGGCCAACTAACCCTTTATACAGGCCAACTAACCCCTTTATACAGCAACTAACCCTTTATAGAGGTCAACTAACCCTTTATACAGCCAACTAACCCTTTATACAGACCAACTAACCCTTTATACAGGACCAACTAACCCTTTATACAGGCCAACTAACCCTTTATACAGGCAAACTAACCCTTTATACAGGCCAACTAACCCTTTATCAGGCCACTAACCCTTTATACAGACCAACTAACCTTTAACAGGCCAACTAACCCTTTATACAGGCCAACTACCCTTTATAGAGGCAACTAACCCTTATAGAGGCCAACTAACCCTTTTATACAGGCACTCCCTTATACAGCCCTACCCTTTATACAGGCCAACTAACCCTTTATACAGGTCAACTAACCCTTTATACAGGCCAACTAACCCTTTATACAGGCCAACTAACCCTTTATACAGGCCAACTAACCCTTTATACAGTCCAACTAACCCTTTATACAGGCCAACTAACCCTTTATACAGGCCAACTAACCCTTTATACAGGCCAACTAACCCTTTATACAGGCCAACTAACCTTTATAACAGGCCAACTAACCCTTTATACAGGCCACTAACCCTTTATACAGGCCAACTAACCCTTTATACAGGCCAACTAACCCTTTATACAGGCCAACTAACCCTTTATACAGGCCAACTAACCCTTTATACAGGCCAACTAACCCTTTATACAGGGCCAACCCTTTATACAGACCAACTAACCCTTTATACAGGCCAACTAACCCTTTATACAGGCCAACTAACCTTTATACAGGCCAACTAACCCTTTATACAGGCCACTAACCCTTTATACAGTCCACTACCCTTTATAGCCATACCTTAGACAGGCCACTAACCCTTTATACAGGCCAACTAACCCTTTATACAGGCCAACTAACCCTTATACAGGCAACTAAACCCTTTATACAGGCCAACTAACCCTTATGAACAGGCCAAACTAACCCTTATCAACAGGCCACTAACCCTTATACAGGTCACTAACCCTTTATACAAGGCCAACTAACCCTTTATACAGGCAAACTATAAAGCCCTTTATACAGGCCAATAACCCTTTATATCAGGCCAACTAACCTTAAGAGGCCAACAACCCCTTTATACAGGACCAACTAACCCTTATACAGGTCAACTAACCCTTTTATACAGGACCAACTAACGCCTTTAAGACAGGCAACTAACCCTGTTAATACAGGCCAACTAAGCCTTAATTACAGGCCAAGCTAATCCCTTTATAATACAGGCCAACTAAGCCCTTAGACAGGGCCCAACTAACCATTAATCACAGGACCAACTAACCCTTATACAGGCACCAACCTAAGCCCGTTATACAGGTCCAACTAAACCCTTTAATAACGGCACTAACCCTGTATCAAGGCCAACTATCCTTTATACAGGCCAACTGAACCTTATACAGGTCAACTAGTAACCTTTAACAGGCCACACTAACCCCTTATAACGGCCAAGCGAACCTTTATACAGGCCAACTAACCCTTTATACAGGCCAACTAACCCTTTATACAGGCCAACTAACCCTTTATACAGGCCAACTAACCCTGTATACAGGCCAACTAACCCTTTATACAGGCCAACTAACCCTTTATACAGGCCAACTAACCCTTTATACAGGTCCAACTAACCCTTTATACCAGGCCAACTAACCCTTTATACAGGCCAACTAACCCTTAATACAGACCAACTAACCCTTTATACAGGGCCAAACTAACCCTTTATACAGGCCAACTAACCTTTATAACAGGCCAACTAACCCCTTTATACAGGCCAACTAACCCTTTATACAGCCAACTAACCCTTTATACAGGCACTAACCCTTTATACAGGCCAACTAACCCTTTATACAGGCCAACTAACCCTTTATACAGGCCAACTAACCCTTTATTACAGCCAACTAACCCTTTAATACAGGCCAACTAACCCTTTATACAGGCCACTACTAACCCTTTATACAGGCCTAACTAACCCTTTATACAGGTCAACTAACCCTTTATACAGGCCAACTAACCCTTTATACAGGCCAACTAACCCTTTATACAGGCCAACTAACCCTTTATACAGGCCAACTAACCCTTTATACAGGCCAACTAACCCTTTATACAGGCCAACTAACCCTTTATACAGGCCAACTAGCCCTTTATACAGGCCAACAACCCTTTTACAGGCCAACTAACCCTTTATAAGAGCCAACTAACCCTTTATACAGGCCAACTAACCCTTATACAGGCCAACTAACCCTTTACAGACCAACTAACCCTTTACAGGTCAACTAACCCTTTATACAGGCCAACTACCCTTTATACAGGCCAACTAACCCTTTATACAGGTCAACTAACCCTTTATACAGGCCAACTAACCCTTATACAGGCCAACTAACCCTTTATACGGCCAACTAACCCTTTATACAGGCCAACTAACCCTTTATACAGGCCAACTAACCCTTTATACAGGCCAACTAACCCTTTATACAGGCCAACTACAGGCCACTACCCTTATACAGGCCAACTAACCCTTTATACAGCCACTAACCCTTTATAACAGGCCAACTAACCCCTTTATACAGGCCAACTAACCCTTTATACAGGCCAACTAACCCTTTATACAGGCCAACTAACCCTTTATACAGGCCAACTAACCCTTTATACAGGCCAACTAACCCTTTATACAGGCCACTAACCCTTTATACAGGCACTAACCCTTTAGACAGGCCAACTAACCCTTTATACAGGCCAACTAACCCTTTATACAGGCAACTAATACCCTTTATACAGGCCAACTAAACCCTTTATACAGGCCAACTAACCCTTTATACAGCCAACTAACCCGTTATACAAGGACCACTAGCCCTTTATACAGGCCAACTAACCCCTTTATACATGCAACTACCCTTTATACAGGCCAACTAACCCTTTATACAGGCCACTAACCCTTTATACAGGCCAACTACCCTTTATACAGGCCAACTAACCCTTTACAGGCCAACTACACCCTTTATACAGGCCAACTAACCCTTTATACAGGCACTACCCTTTATCACAGGCCAACTAACCCTTTATACAGGCCAACTAACCCTTTATACAGGCCACTAACCCTTTATACAGGCCAACTAACCCTTTATACAGGCCAACTAACCCTTTATACAGGCCAACTAACCCTTTATACAGGCCAACTAACCCTTTATACAGGCCAACTAACCCTTTATACAGGCCAACTAACCCTTTATACAGGCCAACCTAACCCTTTATACAGGCCAACTAACCCTTTATACAGGCCAACTAAACCCTTTATACAGGCCAACTAACCCTTTATACAGGTCAACTACCCTTTATACAGGTCAACTAACCCTTTATACAGGTCAACTAACCCTTTATACAGGTCAACTAAGCCCTTTATACAGGCCAACTAACCCTTTATACAGGCCACTAGCCTTATACAGCCAACTACCCTTTATACAGGCCACTAACCCTTTATACGGCCAACTAACCCTTTATACAGGCCAACTAACCCTTTATACAGGCCAACTAACCCTTTATACAGGACCAACTAAGCCCTTTATAACAGGCCAACTAACCCTTATAAAGGTCAACTAACCCTTTATACAGGCCAACTAACCCTTTATACAGGCCAACTAACCCTTATACAGTCCAACTAACAGGCCAACTAACCCTTTATACAGGCAACTAACCCTTTATACAGGCCAACTAACCCTTTACAGGCCAACTAACCCTTTATACAGGCCAACTAACCCTTTATACAGGTCAACTAACCCTTTATACAGGCCAACTAACCCTTTATACAGCCAACTAACCCTTATACAGACCACTAACCCTTTATACAGGCCAACTACCCTTTATACAGGTCAACTAACCCTTTATACAGGCCAACTAACCCCTTATACAGGCCAACTAGCCCTTTATACAGGTCAACTAACCCTTTATACAGGCCAACTAACCCTTTATACAGGCCAACTAACCCTTTATACAGTCAACTAACCCTTTATACAGGCCAACTAACCCTTTATACAGCCAACTAACCCTATACAGGCCAACTAGCCCTTTATACAGGCCAACTAACCCTTTATACAGGCCAACTAACCCTTTATACAGACCAACTAACCCTTTATACAGGTCAACTAGCCCTTTCTACAGGCCAACTAACCCTTTATACAGGCCAACTAACCCTTTATACAGGCCAACTAACCCTTTATACAGGCCAACTAACCCTTTATACAGGCCAACTAACCCTTTATACAGCCAACTAACCCTTTATACAGGTCACTAACCCTTTATACAGGCCAACTAACCCTTTATCAGGCCAACTAACCCTTTATACAGGCCAACTAACCCTTTATACAGACAAACCCTTTATACAGGCCAACTAACCCTTTATACAGGCCAACTAACCCTTTATACAGGCCAACTAACCCTTTATACAGGCCAACTAACCCTTTATACAGGCCAACTAACCCTTTATACAGGCCAACTAACCCTTTATACAGGCCAACTAACCCTTTATACAGGCCAACTAACCCTTTACAGACCAACTAGCCCTTTATACAGGCCAACTAACCCGTATACAGGTCAACTAACCCTTTATACAGGCCAACTAACCCTTATACAGGCCAACTAACCCTTATACAGGCCAACTAACCCTTTATACAGGCCAACTAAACCCTTTATACAGGCCAACTAACCCTTTATACAGGCCAACTACCCTTATACAGGCCAACTAACCCTTTATACAGGCAACTAACCCTTTATACAGGCCAACTAACCTTTATACAGGCCCAACTAACCCTTTATACAGGCCAACTAACCCTTATACAGGCCAACTAACCCTTTATACAGGCCAACTAACCCTTATACAGGCCAACTAACCCTTTATACAGGCCAACTAACCCTTTATACAGCAACTAACCCTTTATACAGGCCAACTAAACCCTTTTATACAGGCCACTAACCTTTATACAGGCCAACTAACCCTTTATACAGGCCCAACTAACCTTTATAACAGGCCAACTAGCCCTTTATACAGGCCAACTAACCCTTTATACAGGCCAACTAACCCTTTATACAGGCCAACTAACCCTTTAATACAGGGCAACTAACCCTTTATACAGGCCAACTAACCCTTTATACAGGCCAACTAACCCTTTATACAGGCCAACTAACCCTTTATACAGGCCAACTAACCCTTCCTATACAGGGCCCAACTAACCCCTTAACAGGCCAACTAACCCTTTATACAGGCCAACTAACCCTTTATACAGGCCAACTAACCCTTTATACAGGCCAACCTAACCCTTTATACAGGCCAACTAACCCTTTTATACAGGCCAACTAACCCTTTATACAGGCCAACTAACCCTTTATACAGGCCAACTAACCCTTTATACAGGCCAACTAACCCTTTATACAGGCCAACTAACCCCTTTATACAGGCCAACTAACCCTTTATACAGGTCAACTAGCCCTTTATACAGGCCAACTAACCCTTTATACGGCCAACTAGCCCTTTATACAGGCCAACTAACCCTTTATACAGGCCAACTAACCCTTTATACAGGCCAACTACCCTTTACAGGCCAACTAACCCTTTTAACAGGCCAACTAACCCTTTAATACAGGCCAACTAACCCTTTATACAGGCCAACTAACCCTTTATACAGGCCAACTAACCTTTATACAGGCCAACTAACCCTTTATACAGGCCAACTAGCCCTTTATACAGGCCAACTAACCTTTTATAAGGCCAACTAGCCCTTTATACAGGCCAACTAACCCTTTATACAGGCCAACTAACCCTTTATACAGCCACCTAACCCTTTATACAGGCCAACTAACCCTTTATACAGGCCAACTAACCCTTTATACAGGGCCAACTAACCCTTTATACAGGCCAACTAACCCTTTATACAGGTCAACTAACCCTTTATACAGGCCAACTAGCCCTTTATACAGGCCAACTAACCCTTTATACAGGCCAACTAACCCTTTATACAGACCAACTAACCCTTTATACAGGCCAACTAACCCTTTATACAGGTCAACTAACCCTTTATACAGGCCAACTAGCCCTTTATACAGGCCAACTAACCCTTTATACAGGCCAACTAACCCTTTATACAGACCAACTAACCCTTTATACAGGCCAACTAACCCTTTATACAGGCCAACTAACCCTTTATACAGGCCAACTAACCCTTTATACAGGCCAACTAACCCTTTATACAGGCCAACTAACCCTTTATACAGGCCAACTAACCCTTTATACAGGCCAACTAGCCCTTTATACAGGCCAACTAACCCTTATACAGGCCAACTAACCCTTTATACAGGCCAACTAACCCTTTATACAGGCCAACTAGCCCTTTATACAGCACAACTAACCCTTTATACAGGCCAACTAACCCTTTATACAGGCCAACTCAACCCTTTATACAGGCCAACTAACCCTTTATACAGCAACTAACCCTTTATACAGGCCAACTAACCCTTTATACAGGTCAACTAACCCTTTATACAGGCCAACTAACCCTTATACAGGCCAACTAACCCTTTTATACAGGCCAACTAACCCTTTATACAGGCCAACTAACCCTTTATACAGGCCAACTAACCCTTTATACAGGCCAACTAACCCTTTATACAGGCCAACTAACCCTTTATACAGGCCAACTAACCCTTTATACAGGCCAACTAACCCTTTATACAGGCCAACTACCCTTTATACAGGCCAACTACCCTTTATACAGGCCAACTAACCCTTTATAACAGGCCAACTAACCCTTTATACAGGGCCAACTAACCCTTTATACAGGCCAACTAACCCTTTATACAGGCCAACTAACCCTTTATACAGGCCAACTAACCCTTTATACAGGCCAACTAACCCTTTATACAGGCCAACTACCCCTTTATACAGGCCAACTAACCCTTTATACAGGCCAACTAACCCTTTATACAGGCCTTTATACAGGCCAACTAACCCTTTATACAGGCCAACTAACCCTTTATACAGGCCAACTAACCCTTTATACAGGCCAACTAACCTTTTATACAGGCCAACTAACCCTTTATACAGGCCAACTAACCCTTTATACAGGCCAACTAACCCTTTATACAGGCCAACTAACCCTTTATACAGACCAACTAACCCTTTATACAGGCCAACTAACCCTTTATACAGGCCAACTAACCCTTTATACAGGTCAACTAACCCTTTATACAGGCCAACTAACCCTTTATACAGGCCAACTAACCCTTTATAGAGGCCAACTAACCCTTTATACAGACCAACTAACCCTTTATACAGGTCAACTAACCCTTTATACAGACCAACTAACCCTTTATACAGGCCAACTAACCCTTTATACAGGCCAACTAGCCCTTTATACAGGCCAACTAGCCCTTTATACAGGCCAACTAACCCTTTATACAGGCCAACTAACCCTTTATACAGACCAACTAACCCTTTATACAGGCCAACTAACCCTTTATACAGGCCAACTAACCCTTTATACAGGCCAACTAACCCTTTATACAGGCCAACTAACCCTTTATACAGGCCAACTAACCCTTTATACAGGTCAACTAACCCTTTATACAGGCCAACTAACCCTTTATACAGGCCAACTAACCCTTTATACAGGCCAACTAACCCTTTATACAGGTCAACTAACCCTTTATACAGGCCAACTAACCCTTTATACAGGCCAACTAACCCTTTATACAGGCCAACTAGCCCTTTATACAGGCCAACTAACCCTTTATACAGGCCAACTAACCCTTTATAGAGGCCAACTAACCCTTTATACAGGCCAACTAACCCTTTATACAGGCCAACTAACCCTTTATACAGACCAACTAACCCTTTATACAGGTCAACTAACCCTTTATACAGGCCAACTAACCCTTTATACAGGCCAACTAACCCTTTATACAGGTCAACTAACCCTTTATACAGGCCAACTAACCCTTTATACAGGCCAACTAACCCTTTATACAGGCCAACTAACCCTTTATACAGGCCAACTAACCCTTTATACAGGCCAACTAACCCTTTATTACAGGCCAACTAACCCTTTATACAGGCCAACTAACCCTTATACAGGCCACTAACCCTTTATACAGGCCAACTAACCCTTTATACAGGCCAACTAACCCTTTATACGAGCACAACGAACCCTTAATACAGGCCAACTAAGCCCTTTAATAACAGGTCCAACTAAAACCCTTTATACAGGCAACTACCCTTTAAATACAGGCCAACTAACCCTTTATACAGGCCAACTAACCCTTATAATACAGGAACAACCTAACCCTTTATACAGGCCAACTAACCCTTTATAAACAGGCCAACTAACCCTTATACAGGCCAAACTAACCCTTATACAGGCCAACTAACCCCTTTATACAGTGCCAACTAACCCTTTAATACAGGCCACTAAGCCTTTATAGACAGGCCAACTAACCCCTTTATAACAGGCCAAACTAACCCTTATTCAGTGAAACAGGACCAGAGCTAACCCTTTATTACAGGCAACTAACCCTTTATACGTCAACTAAAACCCTTATACAGGCCAACTAGCCCTTTATAGCCACGCCTTCCCACTACCCTTATACAGGACCAACTAACCCTTTATACAGGCCAACTAACCCCTTTAAAACAACTAACCCTTTATACAGGCCAACTAACCCTTTATACAGGCCAACTAACCCTTTATACAGGCCAACTAACCCTTTATACAGGCCAACTAACCTTTTATACAGGCCAACTAACCCTTTATACAGACCAACTAACCCTTTATACAGGCCAACTAACCCTTTATACAGGCCAACTAACCCTTTATACAGGCCAACTAACCCTTTATACAGGCCAACTAACCCTTTATACAGGCCAACTAACCCTTTATACAGGCCAACTAACCCTTTATACAGGCCAACTAACCCTTTATACAGGCCAACTAACCCTTTATACAGGCCAACTAACCCTTTATACAGACCAACTAACCCTTTATACAGGTCAACTAGCCCTTTATACAGGTCAACTAACCCTTTATACAGGTCAACTAACCCTTTATACAGGTCAACTAGCCCTTTATACAGGCCAACTAACCCTTTATACAGGCCAACTAGCCCTTTATACAGGCCAACTAACCCTTTATACAGGCCAACTAACCCTTTATACAGGCCAACTAACCCTTTATACAGGCCAACTAACCCTTTATACAGACCAACTAACCCTTTATACAGGCCAACTAGCCCTTTATACAGGTCAACTAACCCTTTATACAGGCCAACTAACCCTTTATACAGGCCAACTAACCCTTTATACAGGCCAACTAACCCTTTATACAGGCCAACTAACCCTTTATACAGGCCAACTAACCCTTTATACAGGCCAACTAACCCTTTATACAGGTCAACTAACCCTTTATACAGGCCAACTAACCCTTTATACAGGCCAACTAACCCTTTATACAGACCAACTAACCCTTTATACAGGCCAACTAGCCCTTTATACAGGTCAACTAACCCTTTATACAGGCCAACTAACCCTTTATACAGGCCAACTAGCCCTTTATACAGGTCAACTAACCCTTTATACAGGCCAACTAACCCTTTATACAGGCCAACTAACCCTTTATACAGGTCAACTAACCCTTTATACAGGCCAACTAACCCTTTATACAGGCCAACTAACCCTTTATACAGGCCAACTAGCCCTTTATACAGGCCAACTAACCCTTTATACAGGCCAACTAACCCTTTATACAGACCAACTAACCCTTTATACAGGTCAACTAGCCCTTTCTACAGGCCAACTAACCCTTTATACAGGCCAACTAACCCTTTATACAGGCCAACTAACCCTTTATACAGGCCAACTAACCCTTTATACAGGCCAACTAACCCTTTATACAGGCCAACTAACCCTTTATACAGGTCAACTAACCCTTTATACAGGCCAACTAACCCTTTATACAGGCCAACTAACCCTTTATACAGGCCAACTAACCCTTTATACAGGCCAACTAACCCTTTATACAGGCCAACTAACCCTTTATACAGGCCAACTAACCCTTTATACAGGCCAACTAACCCTTTATACAGGCCAACTAACCCTTTATACGCCAACTAACCCTTTATACAGGCCAATAACCTTTATACAGGCCAACTAACCCTTTATACAGGCCAACTAACCCTTTTATACAGGCCAACTAACCCTTTATACAGGCCAACTAACCCTTTATACAGGCCAACTAACCCTTTATACAGGCCAACTAACCCTTTATATACAGGCCAACTAACCCTTTATACAGGCCAAACTAACCCTTTATACGGCCAACTAACCCTTTATAAGGCCAACTAACCCTTATACAGGCCAACTAACCCTTTATACAGGCCAACTAACCTTTATACAGGCCAACTAGCCCTTTATACAGGCAACTAACCCTTTATACAGGCCAACTCCCCATTATTACAGGCAAACTAACCCTTTATAACAGGCCACTAACCCTTTATACAGGTCCCACAACCCTTTATACAGGCCAACTAACCTTTATACAGGCCAACTAACCTTTATACAGGCAACTACCCTTTATACAGGCCAACTAACCCTTTATACAGGCCAACTAACCCTTATACAGGCCAACTAACCCTTATACAGGCCAACTAACCCTTTATTACAGGCCAACTAACCTTTATACAGGCCAACTAACCCTTTATACAGGTCCACTAACCCTTTATACAGGCCAACTAACCCTTTATACAGGCCAACTAACCCTTTATTACAGGCAACTAACCCTTTATACAGGCCAACTAACCCTTTTATACAGGCCAACTAACCCTTTATACAGGCCAACTAACCCTTTATACAGGCCAAACTAACCCTTTATACAGGCCAACTAACCCTTTATACAGGCCAACTAACCCTTTATACAGGTCAACTAGCCCTTTATACAGGCCAACTAACCCTTTATACAGGCCAACTAGCCCTTTATACAGGCCAACTAACCCTTTATACAGGCCAACTAACCCTTTATACAGGCCAACTAGCCCTTTATACAGGCCAACCCTTTATACAGGCCAACTAACCCTTTATACAGGCCAACTAGCCCTTTATACAGGCCAACTAACCCTTTATACAGGCCAACTAACCCTTTATACAGGCCAACTAACCCTTTATACAGGCCAACTAACCCTTTATACAGGCCAACTACCCCTTTATACAGGCCAACTAACCCTTTATACAGGCCAACTAGCCCTTTATACAGGCCAACTAACCCTTTATACAGGCCAACTAGCCCTTTATACAGGCCAACTAACCCTTTATACAGGCCAACTAACCCTTTATACAGGCCAACTAACCCTTTATACAGGCCAACTAACCCTTTATACAGGCCAACTAACCTTTATACAGGCCAACTAACCCTTTCTAACAGGCCAACTAACCCTTTATTACAGCCAACTAACCCTTTATACAGGCCAACTAAGCCCTTTATACAGGCCAACTAACCCTTTATACAGGCCAACTAACCCTTATAACAGACCAACTAACCCTTTATACAGGCCAACTAAACCCTTTATTACAGGTCAAACTAACCCTTTATACAGGCCAACTACCCTTTACAGGCCAACTAACCCCTTTATACAGGCCAACTAACCCTTTATACAGGCCCAACTAACCCTTTATACAGGCCAACTAACCCTTTATAAGGCCCACTAGCCTTTATCCTACAGGCCAACCTAACCCTTTATACAGGCCAACTAACCCTTTATACAGACCAACTACCCTTTATACAGGCCCAACTAACCCTTTATACAGGCCAACTAACCCTTTATACAGGCCAACTAACCCTTTATACAGGCCAACTAACCCCTTTATACAGGCCAACTAAACCCTTTATACAGGCCAACTAACCCTTTATTACAGGCCAACTAACCCTTTATACAGGCCAAATAGCCCTTTATACAGGCAACTAACCCTTTATACAGGCCAACTAACCCTTTATACAGGCCAACTAACCCTTATACAGGCCAACTAACCCTTTATACAGGTCAACTAACCCTTTATACAGGTCAACTAACCCTTTATACAGGCCAACTAACCCTTTATACAGGCCAACTAACCCTTTATACAGGCCAACTAACCCTTTATACAGGCCAACTAACCCTTTATACAGGCCAACTAACCCTTTATACAGGCCAACTAACCCTTTATACAGACCAACTAACCCTTTATACAGGCCAACTAGCCCTTTCTACAGGCCAACTAACCCTTTATACAGGCCAACTAGCCCTTTATACAGGTCAACTAACCCTTTATACAGGCCAACTAACCCTTTATACAGGCCAACTAACCCTTTATACAGGCCAACTAACCCTTTATACAGGCCAACTAACCCTTTATACAGGCCAACTAGCCCTTTATACAGACCAACTAACCCTTTATACAGACCAACTAACCCTTTATACAGGCCAACTAACCCTTTATACAGGCCAACTAACCCTTTATACAGGCCAACTAACCCTTTATACAGGCCAACTAACCCTTTATACAGGCCAACTAACCCTTTATACAGGCCAACTAACCCTTTATACAGGCCAAACTAACCCTTTATACAGGCCAACTAACCCTTTATACAGGCCAACTAACCCTTTATACAGGCCAACTAACCCTTTATACAGGCCAACTAACCCTTTATACAGGCCAACTAACCCTTTATACAGGCCAACTAACCCTTTATACAGGCCAACTAACCCTTTTATACAGGCCAACTAACCCTTTATACAGGCCAACTAACCCTTTCTACAGGCCAACTAACACTTTATACAGGCCAACTAACCCTTTATACAGGCCAACTAACCCTTTATACAGGCCAACTAACCCTTTATACAGGCCAACTAACCCTTTATACAGGCCAACTAACCCTTTATACAGGCCAACTAACCCTTTATACAGGCCAACTAACCTTTTATACAGGCCAACTAACCCTTTATACAGGCCAACTAACCCTTTATACAGGCCAACTAACCCTTTATACAGGCCAACTAACCCTTTATACAGGCCAACTAGCCCTTTATACAGGTCAACTAACCCTTTCTACAGGCCAGCCCTGGGAACAGCATGGATACCTTGATACTAGAGCTAGTGTATGTAGTGTAACTGCTGAAACTCACCTAATTCTTGGTTTCTGGGATGGACTTAAAGCCTTTATTTATTTATAAATTTGGAGGAGAATATCAAGATCATTTAAATAACTACCTTTGGCTATGTGCATTTTTAGAAAAAGGAAGTTGGACAAAGAAGGAGAAAGATAATGCTACTTGTTATTTAGAATAATGATAAATGGTAGTTGTGATGTCTTCACTATTATTCTACAATGTAGAAAATAGTACAAATAAAGAAAAACCCTGGAATTAGTAGGTGTCCAAACTTTTGACTGGTACTGTATATCAACTTCAAATGTTGATATTCGGTTGCGTTGACAATCAAAACACAATTCAATATCGAGTCTGTCTACAAATTAATAATTTATATATTGGATTCACGTCTCCATCTCAACCAAACCTCCAAGTAAAAGAATAGGACTAAATAAAATCAAACTTTAAATGCACTTTAAATCATTTTTGGTTTGAGATGGAGACGTGAATGCAACATATGAATTATTAACTTGAAGATTACATTTGAAATCTACCAAAGCTTGAAACCCTTGGCAATATATGTATTGTCTATTTTTAGTTTAACCCTGGGTTGAACTGAAACAATAGCTGTTGATGACTTTCCAAATGCTATATAGGCCTAAATATTGATGATATATGACTTGTAAAATATGGTTAAATTGTATTTGCTCTGTTAAACCTACCTTTTGGAATGACTTCGATAGCAACAGTGAATCCTTTTCTTAACAATCATTCTTACGATAGCACATTGGTAATTGTCAGTGACTAATATCATAGCTAAGCAGGGCTGGGTTTGATTAAAACCCTAGATGGGAGACCAAAGGGATAGCTGTAGATAGATCAGCTCTCCAGTAGGAGGTGCGGCCCAGCTTATAGTTTTTTTTTCTGGTAGTGTATATACTCGTTAAAGATCTGACATTGTTTCAAAGGTAAAAATCCAACTTATTTTATACAAGGTTTGTTTATGTTGAAAATTGGTCAGCATGATGACATAATCCTGTGGTTGAAATGTCCCCCTCAAAACAACACCTTATGTTGATCATTCAAATCCAATGTATTTTCCACGTAGATTCTACGTCACAATACGTTGACAAAATACATCGAAACAGCGTTTATTCAACCAGTTTGTGCTCAGTGGCTAACAGTCATCTGAGCCATTACTTACAACTTTTCCTCCTCCATATAATTGTATAACTGGAGATGATATGAAATCCATGTTGAAAATTGATCCCGGAAAGGAACTGTTAGATTGTTGTTGATTTGTGGTGTGCATGGAATAGACAAGTAAATGATCAATAACGTCGATGGATGAGGACTGCACATGATTAATAAATTAGGGAAGCTATTTGAGCTGTTTGAAGGCAGTGTTTGAGGTCTGTTTACTTTCAAACAAGTTATTATTGGAATTAATGAATAAAATAGTGGTACAGGATATTTTATTTAAAAAAAAACATTGTTCAGTATTTTGTTCATTAGTCTACTGATGATATATGGTCCCAAAAAGATAGAGCATTTTCAATTCAAATCCAAAAGTGTTATGGTAATACAAATTGCATCATAATGATTGAAATCGCATCTTCACCACACTTAAGACTTTTACTGAAAGTGCTCTATCATTCAAATGGTTCCGCTGACATGCACAATCCATTGGGACTTTATCAACAGTGGACTAATGAACACAATAAATACTAAAATATCATTTTTTGGTCAAATATACACAGCTGAATTTGTGATGAGTACTGCAATTTGATATTTATATTTCACTATACTGTATCTGTAATTTGCCTGTTATTCATATAATAATTTGTACGCATATTTGATGTATATACACACTTATTAAATCAATTGTTGGTTTAAATGCAGTGTTATAAGTTAGAATAAGCACAGATATGAAAAGTATGCATTTCAACATTTGTTTTATTATAAATAACCCATTTTAATATACCTTAGTTGTTCTTGCCAGCAAACTGAACGACTTCTAAGCCACAAAGCTAAAGTAATGGCGACAAGATGCCTTTTTGTTCATTGAAGCATGGTCACATATCAGACACAATGACAGAATGTGGGCCTTTGCAATGAGATTAAGAACACAGCGAATGTTGGACGGTATCCAGTACCTGAAATCCATGTAAATATTTTGACTAGAAAATAAAGATACAATCATCAAAATTATTCACACGCTTCTTTAAAAAATACTGCGGATGAAGTACTTTCGGTTCTTTGTATGAATTAGAAAACTCTAGTTTACAGTCTGTTTCCCATCTGGGAGCTTTAAAGCACATTTGTGGTACTTTCAGTACATTTATTATTAGCATTATTGTCATTGTTTCAGTATTATTATCATCAACATTATTACTGCTTTTTGTTCTCTGGTGATGTTGTCAGTGTCCTTTTCACAGTAGGCGAGGGGCGCTCTGTGCAACTAATCCAACGGAAGGCTGCTAAGAACACATTCATTGGAGATGGCCAGGTGATGAAAAGATGTGGTCCTGAGGCATACATGTGAATCGCATGATAACAACGGAAATAGGAACAAAACAAACCACATCAGAGTTCCCAACAAGCCGTGAGTAAAGGCATTACAATGTCCTTTGGAAGACGCTGTAGAGAATTGACGAAACAAATCACCAGAGGAACACAACAAATTGCACCAAAGATAATTGAGCGTACCCTTGAACTCTCTCTCTCTCTCTCTCTCTCTCTCTCTCTGCAGTTTGTTCTCTTTTTCTCTCTCACATAGAAGTACGCACAGTCCATTGCTGTCTGCACTCATGCAGAACTGAGGTAACCTCCATTGAGGAGCCACGGAGAGCAGGAATGTCAGGTGGAAGTTCTGTTGTAGCCTACCCCTAAGTGTTTCTCCAGCCACAGCTCGGCTAACTGCATCGAAGATGCATAAGTACTTGCCTTAGACCCTAGGCACATTTTGTACTGCTTGGGCTCAAGGCTAGTGTCGCACTGAACAGGGTGATAAATGTGGACGATTCCTGGTTCCTGGCTGCGGAACACATTTAAACCGGAGTTAATCACTTTTGTGAACAGGTCTACATCTTCCAACCCCCAGCCTTGGATCGACGTATCAAAACCGCCGGCTTTTTGCAAGTCACTTTTAAATATGCAGGTGATTCCAAAGCCGTAATCCCTCCAGAAGCCACTTTTCTTGGTGAACACAAAGCTGCTATCGTCAGGGGTGTTGCCGGCGTAGACAATTTTAGGATCGTACTGACTAAAGACAACGGGATAGTAAGCCTGTCTCCTTTGGATGGTGTTGTGCCTGCACCGCTGCAGGGCGTCCCCGTTAAAGACTAGGTCCACGTCACAGAAGAACAGCAGTGTGCCATTGTCAAGTTGCGAGGAGCCCAACTCCAGAGCCAGCCCCCGGGAGAAGTCACCAGTCATGGGGATGACAGACAGGTCTGCTTTGGGATACTTGTTGCTGTACTCCTTGATTAAGTCCAAGTGCTTCTCCCTGTCCTGGTTGCTGTCGTTGTCCACCAATATAATGGCCAGCTTGACGTTCTGTTTGGGGATCAGGCAGATCTTCTCAAAGTTCTCCATGAAGCGGAGAAAGATGTCGTACCTGCCTGTCAGCGGGACCAGGATGTTGACCTTTCTCTGGCTGCGTTCGCGCATCTCCCTGGTCGACTCAGAGAACTGGAAAGGCGAGAATATCTTGAGGGAGTTGGAGAGGAAAGAGAACGACTGCGACTCAGTGTTGATGGCCTCCACCAGCTTAACAACATCCAATTCCTCAGACTCACTGAAGAAAGGCCTACTGAAGGACTGCTGCAGGTACGCATGCCTCCTAACAGGTACTGTCACTTTGCGCCCTTTGTGTTTCTTGTACAGAAGGAGTAGGTCCAGAATGTACTCAGCCCCGTGCATGGGGTCCACCCTGCGGTAGCCATACTTGATCTCCTTGAAGTCGATAACACGCCCACGGGCTTTGGAGTTCTCATTGATCATCTCCATGACCTGAAGCACCGTGTCTTCCAGGGCAGCCCGAAGCAGGCTCCCGAGGCCCTGCCGGGGCATCTGGTTCTCCCCCGTTGAGTATAGATGTCGGCCAGTGAGGAAGTCCCACTCGATGACGTCCCCTCTTTCAGCGGGCTGGTAGCGCGTGTAGGAAGGTGGCGCTCCCAGCTGTTGATCCTCCCACTGCACCTCTGTATTGCTGAGCCGGCTCATGGCCAGGCCCTCGCGGTGCAGGAGGATGGTGCGGTAGCGTAGCCGGGAGATGTCGCGGCTCAGCATGTAGCCGTGTAGCCGGTACTGGTAGGCAGGCCTCTTGTTGGGATGGAGTGTGATGGCATTGTGGATCTTGCTGCTGTGGAGCTCCTGGATGAAGCCCTTCTTGTTGTGCTCGTAATTCTCGTAGAAGAGCTGCTGCATCTGTGGAAAGAGCAAAATACACCATGGTCAGCACAGTCGATAATGGAATGTCTAGTGTGACGTCTATGGATACAATAGGAGAACACACTCTCATCCTCTGATCTATTTAAAGGCAGATTCCCTGGAACAAAGCAGGTGTTGTTTGGATAATTTAATGGATCTCAATGTGTGTACTACTTTGAATACTCGTTTGAAGCATAGCTTAATGTAAGGATTGTAAAAGCTTAATAACTGGTATACTGATAACCAGCACATTGTCTAGGTCATAATAGCCTTTCAGTAGAGCTTCCCAACTAGGCGAGCTCAGGAGAGGTTCCCAATAAAACAAGCATGACTTAAAGACGGAATGGAGCACAAGTGTTCATTACAAGAAGCAGTCAATTACCCTTTTCATGCGTTGTGATAAAAGGTTCTAGAAAATGCCCAGTTATTTGTGCGTTTTTATGGTAATTGCCGGGAAGATAGGGAGATCATTTTGGTTTAGAGAAACCAATTACTCCGCTAAGATATTTATCCCTTGTCTTAATCATTTTAATTAAACAGAATAACACTGGGATTGTTTGAAAGCATACACAGAGTTAATCGTTAGTAGAAATGTATTGAAGGACCATGACAGATTATAGCCAGATAAAGAGAAGAGAGACGAGCAGTATCATGAACCCGTAATCACTTCCAATCTCCTTAGCCCAATTTATACATTGAGCTATTTGACGTGTCAAATGACTCGGCAGCACAAAAGTTTACTACATAATACGGTCCTACTCAACTTCACAAAAAGCGATAGATCGGAGACCTAAAATAATATGAACATTCGTCATTTCCAAAACCTATACAAGACACTGTTTAATCAAAATCCATATTAAAGAAGAACGGATGTTGACTGGTTCAACACTTGGTTCCCTTTTACCCCAACTTGAGGTAAAATAAACAGACTTGGATGTACATAACGTCCAGAGAATATGACATTGAAATGCCCACACATCCATTCAAAATGTATACGTTACAGGCTATTACACAACATGTTGTGATGGGACAGTATGTTGATCCTCTTAACACTAACCAGCTTATTGCTACCCATATGCTTTATCTTTTACATTCCAGTCAATAACTGCAGTAAGACATGTAGCCCATGTTATATTGCAATGTTCTTTAATCATAGCTGATGTATACAAGGACACCGCTTGCTAATTCAGTGTTTGCCGACAGAGGCTCCGCTGTGAGCCATTATTACCCTTTGCCCTCCCCATCGACCAGACTAATTGAGCTGTTAATTAAACTCCACTGATAATTACATATCTGCTGCACCCTATCACTGGATCCAATATGTACTGCTTGGAGTGGTGCAGCGATGTTTTCAATTCCCTGTGCTGTGTAGCATCTATTGTTAGCCATATTGGAAAAAGCACTGTACTAAATGTTAAGATAGATATTATAAGGTAGGTTATGTGTCTTCATTAACATAGATATATATTATGAGATAGGGTATGTGTCTTCATTAACATAGATATATATTATGAGATAGGGTATGTGTCTTCATTAACATAGATATATATTATAAGGTAGGGTATGTGTCTTCATTAACATAGATATATATTATGAGGTAGGGTATGTGTCTTCATTAACATAGATATATATTATGAGATAGGGTATGTGTCTTCATTAACATAGATATATATTATGAGATAGGGTATGTGTCTTCATTAACATAGATATATATTATAAGGTAGGGTATGTGTCTTCATTAACATAGATATATATTATGAGATAGGGTATGTGTCTTCATTAACATCGATATATATTATGAGGTAGGGTATATGTCTTCATTAACATCGATATATATTATGAGGTAGGGTATGTGTCTTCATTAACATAGATATATATTATAAGTTAGGGTATATGTCTTCATTAACATAGATATATATTATGAGATAGGGTATATGTCTTCATTTTAATAGATATATATTATAAGGTAGGGTATATGTCTTCATTAACATAGATATATATTATAAGGTAGGGTATGTGTCTTCATTTTAATAGATATATATTATAAGTTAGGGTATATGTCTTCATTAACATAGATATATATTATGAGATAGGGTATATGTCTTCATTTTAATAGATATATATTATGAGATAGGGTATGTGTCTTCATTAACATAGATATATATTATGAGATAGGGTATGTGTCTTCATTAACATAGTGAGGGGTTTCCGGAGTTTATAACATTTGGTTTTAGAATATTTGTTTTGAAGTCAAGGGGGGATGGAGGAAACAAAACAACTTAATGTGCTAAAAAAATAAGACTCTACTATAGTGCTTGACTTCCCAAATGTTTTATTTTCTTATTACATTATCACCTTCTGAAAGGAATAGCTAGCAGCCATCTGCAATTTGACCCGGATATTACCGTTTTCCTGGATATTCACTCTGTTAGTCAAAGATAACTAATAAAGCCTGCCTGTTTTCCTGGATATTCACTCTGTTATTCAAAGAGAACTAATAAGCCAGAGAATAAAACACATCGACCAATGTTGGGTCACCTGAAGTGGAGCACCTCGAGCAGCACTGCTTGATTCTGTTCCCTATCATTACGGTAACTGAGCTTCCTTTTCGTAACTGCACTTAAATTGAAAATTAATGGTTTTAAGCTCCCGAATGAAAGAAATGTACAGAGAAGCAATTTGGCAACATGAAGTGAGGGCCCACAAGAAACATTTAGCAAATGGAAAACGTGTCATGCATTTAGGCCCTGGCCGCTGGAAACACTCTGGAAGCACTCTACTCCTGATGAATCAGTACTTCTCTACTCCAGACGGACCAAACTAACTCTACTCCAGATGGATCTGTACCACTCTACTCCAGATGGAACAGACTAACTCTACTTCAGATGGAACAAACTAACTCTACTCCTGATGAATCAGTACTTCTCTACTCCAGACGGAACAAACTAACTCTCCTCCAGATGGAACAGACTAACTCTACTCCAGATGGAATAGACTAACTCTACTCCAGATGGAACAATACCACTCTACTTCAGATGGATCGGTACCGCTCCTCCAGATGGAACGGTACCACTACTCCAGATGGAACGGTACCACTCTACTCCAGATGGAGGGGTACCACTCTACTCCAGATGGAGGGGTACCACTCTACTCCAGATGGAGGGGTACCACTCTACTCCAGATGGAGCGGTACCACTCTACTCCAGATGGAGCGGTACCACTCTACTCCAGATGGAGCAGTACCACTCTACTCCAGATGGAACTGCTGCAGCCCTAACCATGTAATATTACTGGCCCTAACCGTGTCACATTACTGGCCCTAACCATGTCATATTACTGCTGCAGCCCTAACCATGTCATATTACTGCTGCAGCCCTGACCATGTCATATTACTGCTGCAGCCCTAACCATGTCATATTACTGCTGCAGCCCTAACCATGTCATATTACTGCTGCAGCCCTGACCATGTCATATTACTGGCCCTAACCATGTCACATTACTGCTGCAGCCCTGACCATGTCATATTACTGGCCCTAACCATGTCACATTACTGCTGCAGCCCTGACCATGTCATATTACTGGCCCTAACCATGTCATATTACTGCTGCAGCCCTGACCATGTCATATTACTGGCCCTAACCATGTCACATTACTGCTGCAGCCCTAACCATGTCATATTACTGCTGCAGCACTAACCATGTCATATTACTGCTGCAGCCCTAACCATGTCATATTACTGCTGCAGCCCTAACCATGTCATATTACTGCTGCAGCCCTAACCATGTCATATTACTGGCCCTAACCATGTCATATTACTGGCCCTAACCATGTCACATTACTGCTGCAGCCCTAACCATGTCATATTACTGCTGCAGCCCTAACCATGTCATATTACTGCTGCAGCCCTAACCATGTCATATTACTGCTGCAGCCCTAACCATGTCATATTACTGCTGCAGCCCTAACCATGTCACATTACTGGCCCTAACCATGTCATATTACTGCTGCAGCCCTAACCATGTCATATTACTGCTGCAGCCCTAACCATGTCATATTACTGGCCCTAACCATGTCATATTACTGGCCCTAACCATGTCATATTACTGCTGCAGCCCTAACCATGTCACATTACTGGCCCTAACCGTGTCACATTACTGCTGCAGCCCTAACCATGTCATATTACTGCTGCAGCCCTAACCATGTCATATTACTGCTGCAGCCCTAACCATGTCATATTACTGCTGTAGCCCTAACCATGTCACATTACTGGCCCTAACCATGTCATATTACTGCTGTAGCCCTAACCATGTCATATTACTGCTGCAGCCCTAACCATGTCATATTACTGCTGCAGCCCTAACCATGTCATATTACTGCTGCAGCCCTAACCATGTCACATTACTGGCCCTAACCATGTCATATTACTGGCCCTAACCATGTCATATTACTGCTGCAGCCCTAACCATGTCATATTACTGCTGCAGCCCTAACCATGTCATATTACTGGCCCTAACCATGTCACATTACTGGCCCTAACCATGTCATATTACTGCTGCAGCCCTAACCATGTCATATTACTGCTGCAGCCCTAACCATGTCATATTACTGCTGCAGCCCTAACCATGTCATATTACTGCTGCAGCCCTAACCATGTCATATTACTGGCCCTAACCATGTCATATTACTGCTGCAGCCCTAACCATGTCATATTACTGCTGCAGCCCTAACCATGTCATATTACTGGCCCTAACCATGTCATATTACTGCTGCAGCCCTAACCTTGTCACATTACTGGCCCTAACCATGTAATATGCATACACTACCAGCGACAGACTTAGACCAGAAACCAGTTTGTTCTTTCCCGTGAGGCACCAATTTCTCTCTTCAAGACCCCCAATTATTAGACAAATAATGATCTTTCCGTTTCTGGTTCTAACTTTCAAGTGTACACCCCAGCCAAATGCCCCAATGGGTGTACCCAGCTGATCCTACAGAAAGCCACAGTGATATTCCAATTAGGTGGATTTTAGGCGACTGGGTAATACTGCTGACTTTCAAGGACTTCCCCAGGTCCTTTCATCTAGCGGTTCCCTGTTGGGTTTCAGCCGCCCACACATAGGCAATGTCCCAAATGGCACCCTATTCCCTATTTAGTGCACTACTATCGACCATGACCCATAGAGCTCTGGTCAAAAGTAGTGTACTATGTAGGGGATAGGGTGTCATTTGGGATGCAATAATATTCTGATGAGGTTGACTTCAATGTTGTATGTATGTTCTTAATTATGCTGTGACCGCTTGTCAGGAAAACATGGACATAGCACAATGTTTCCTCAACGACACTCTAACCTATTTTTTCATTACTCCTCTGTTAATACAATGCCAGTAGTAAAGTTCATAAGATCGAATTCCTTTAAATATTCCTAACGGCATGAAAACGTATCATTTCCTCTTCTGGTTCTATGACACAGGCAGGTATTGGACTCTGGGAACTCTAGGGATGAGATCCCTTATTGGCTGCCTGTCCACCAGCGTTTCCCTTCGTCCTACTCACACCAATGTTCCAGACGTTACAAGGCACATTCCTGAAGACAGATTCCTCTATTGAGTCAAGCCTCGCTGTACTATCCCCTGCCAAGGGAACAGCGGAATATTCTTAGCCAAACTTAATTCAATATGGACACAGCGCATCGACTACATCCCAGAATGGCTGGCTTTATCTGATCTCCATCAGCCAAATGAAAGGTAGTATTGTGCGAGGAGAAGGGGTTAAACAAAGGTTCAAGTTGTGAGTTAATGAGAGAATATTAAGATCTTAATTGAAAAGACATGGGCCGTCTGTCTTGCCTACTCCCGACTAAAAATAAACACTAAGTACTAACCGTACTACATACTATTCAGAACATATTTTTTTTGGGTAAAAAACCCGAATATAGTTAGCAACAAATATCAACAAATTAGGCTCCTCCATACTGAGTGCATAATCTAATGCGTAATTACGTTGATTCCCGCCATTCGTTCATTTTGGAACAGCGCATCCACTTGTCAGATTATCAACTGTTGGAAAACATGTGAATCTGGAAAAACAATTATCTTCCTCAATAGTGTCCAGCAAATTCTACTAGATGAAAAGCTGAAATGAGTATGAAATCCTGGCATTTAAAGCATACAACAATTTGTATATTTCACATACTATAAAACGTTTGGTTTTCGCATACCCAAAATGATTAGTATTTAGAACGCAAGTACGGGTATTCGGACATGGCGTTGTGTATTTAATTGAATAAGGGGAACAGGCTTTTAACAAATTATGAAATTAAAACAAACTTATTTCAAGATTACCTTGTCAAAAGCAAAACATTCCATTTAATCTTTAAACTGTAAATCCAAACTTGAGACACATAAGTGAACTGTACATGATGCATAACATAAATCCTACATTGTCAAACTGCTCATACGTGCATTAGAAACATTATCTCAGGTAATTATTTGGTGCTGACTGAACCTGAACTGTAACTGATGGCATGTAATGGACCAAGACGTTATGAGGTCCATGAAGTAGCAGTACCCCACTTTCATTTAAATCCAATACAAAGTTTTCACTGTCAGTTGGTAGAGCATGGTGTTTGCAACGCCAGGGTTGTGGGTTCGATTCCCACGGGGGACCAGTACGGAGGGAAAAAAATAAAAATAATGTATGAAATGTGTGCATTCACTACTGTAAGTCGCTCTGGATAAGAGCGTCTGCTAAATGACTAAGATGTAAAATTCCAGCTCCTTTTTGCCTCAGCACTCAGGAAGCATGACAACCAATATGTCTGGCAACCTGCCCCGTAGGAGTCACCTGATGTTGCCAGCTGGCGTCTTCCATTTAGACACGTGCCTGATGCATCATGGGAAATGGGGACATGCTGATCCATTGACCCCCAAAAATATGAGCATGCTCCCTGAGACACTTAGAAGCTTTTCATATTTACATACGCATACTAATTCTCTATAATACCTGCGTCGCAAATGGCACCCTATTCCCTAGATAGTGCACCCTATACCTTTTATAGTACACTACTTTTGACCACATACCTGGTCAAAAGTAGTGCACTATATAGAAAATAGGGTGCGCTATCTAGTGAATAGGGTGCCATTTGGGATACACACGTTGAGAAGACAATCCCTTACCTCCTACTGTATGAAGTGATTTGGCACGAACGAAAAAACCTGAACGCGGTCCAACTCAGCTGCTGTCTTAATTGAACAGCCCACTTAACTGATCAATAGCTGTCATGCGGTCCTAGTGTTTAGAAAATGCTGATTGTATCTCAAAGCGGCAGCACTCTGGAGTATTCACACAGGAGAGGACAAAGCAGGGCGGACCATGTTAAACACATTAAACAGTGAGCAATGCAGCTACTCTTTCTAATGACAATCAAGAGGCTGTTTCTCACTATCTCTCTTCCATGCTAGCCAACACACCTGGGGAAAAAAACACAATTCATTAAAATAATGTATGTGGCCGTCATTTCTCTCAGACTAGCATGTTGGAAGTGGTCCCATGTGGCTCAGTTGATAGAGCATGGCGCTTACAACACCAGTGTTGTGGGTTCCATTCCCACGAAGGACCAGTATGAAAGAAAAAAAAAAAACGTAGGAAAATGTATGCACTCACTACTGTAAGTTGCTCTGGATAAGAGTGTCTGCTAAATGTAAAAGACCTCAATACTGTGTTGAGACATATGTTTGTTTACATTTACCACATCTATTCTGAACACTGGGGATGGATACTCTCGAGAGGGGTTTCAATGGTTCAACTAGCTTTGATAGCGAAAAGTATCGGTGCTCATTGATTTGTCTTGGAACAAATGAAAATGTCTGTCTCGTCTTGTTCCCAATCTCTTTACAGAGATCTGCATTACTTACTGCTGTGCGTCAACACGCTGCCTCATATTTACAGCTTCTCCGACAGTGAGGGGACAGAAAAGCAGCTGCTGCTACTCTCTGGTACCTCGCTCTTAAGACGCTCAACGTGCATCAAGACAAGTATGGTGCTGCCCTCTAGCTATCCTTGACCTTTTACCAGCGTCCCCATAGGAACAGCGTCCCCATAGGAACAGCAACGTTGTGTCCCAGTGTTTCTATGTATGAAAGTCTTTCAACATTGAGATTGACAAGAAGATGACACTTCTACTATACGACTATACAATCTACCCCATCCTCCTTCACCAAGTCTCACTAGCTTGATAACAAAAGTTCTTTGTTGCTTGACAGTGACGTTGCTTTGTGGATATTGGAATTGTCAGATGAAGGAGGGCAACAGGACGTAGAAAGGCAGTTGGGAACGAGCCGGGAGTCATTTGTTGTTCCACGCTTTGTTTCCTGCTCCCCGTCTCTGCAGCATATGGCAGGGCTTTGGAGTGACAAAGCGCAGCAGGCTCAATCGCGCTACATCAATTATGCTTTTTTCCCATTTGTTCTAGCGTCATGTTTTTTTTGTTTTTGTCGAGTTAGCTACAGATTGCGGCGTATTACCAAGTAACATAGGAGGATTGCGCATAATAATTTGTATCTCCTTTGTGGTCCCTTGACAATTAGTATCGCCCACACAAATGGAAAGATGATGAGAGAAGTGAATTGTATTTTGCTGGTTCCGAGACAGTTCAAAGTGATAACTAACGGAAAAGTGAGGCTTTACACATACGGGAAGGAGGATTAATTACTTTTGTCTAAAGGCCTGGGGTCATGTTGCTTGGTTGTTAAATTGGCAGAGTTCCAATCAGAAAAGGTAATCTACAAGTCATCTTGAAACCCACAGGCTCACAAATGACCGTTTTCACCTGTACTACTGCCTCACCTGTACTACTGCCTCACCAGTACTACTGCCTCACCAGTACTACTGCCTCACCAGTACTACTGCCTCACCTGTACTACTGCCTCACCAGTACTACTGCCTCACCAGTACTACTGCCTCACCTGTACTACTGCCTCACCTGTACTACTGCCTCACCTGTACTACTGCCTCACCAGTACTACTGCCTCACCTGTACTACTGCCTCACCAGTACTACTGCCTCACCTGTACTACTGCCTCACCAGTACTACTGCCTCACCAGTACTACTGCCTCACCAGTACTACTGCCTCACCTGTACTACTGCCTCACCAGTACTACTGTCTCACCAGTACTACTGCCTCACCTGTACTACTGCCTCACCAGTACTACTGCCTCACCTGTACTACTGCCTCACCTGTACTACTGCCTCACCAGTACTACTGCCTCACCTGTACTACTGCCTCACCTGTACTACTGCCTCACCAGTACTACTGCCTCACCAGTACTACTGCCTCACCTGTACTACTGCCTTACCTGTACTATTGCCGTGTAATGACCAGGCTTACCTAACAATAAATGTCAAAAACATCAGCATCTGCACAACTTCGGGAAAATACCTTTTGTAAACTCTGAATTCATACGATATGCATTGCAGGAGTTATATGGAATGTGGACAAAAACAATGTCACAAGTTCCGTTACGTGCAACATTTCCCCCTGAGGCAAGTTATTGCGGAAGGCGTATGTGCAATATGGTGTGGAGTAGAGCAACGCTTGGGACTGCAGAGAAATTCATCCACACAGCAGAGCAGCCTAAACATGATTGATTTCCCAATTGCTCATTTAGAATATGAGCCGTCTCAAAAACATTTATTTTAAAATATGGGGGTGGGATGCTGTCAGAGTTGGAGGAAATTAGAGTTTTGAGATGGTAATATTTCATACTTGATGGTCACCCCTAAACTCGATTTTTATGAAGGTACACCTATGCATATCAAAATACATTTTGTCCATGTCCTTCATAGAAAATAGTATCCTATTGCAGAGTGATACACCACCGATTGTCACATTTTATCTCCCCACACATGTAAACACCTCACTGCAGCATGTACATATTATACCTTGGAAATTCTTATCTAAACTCAACTACTACTGTACTATGGATTGCATGTACTGTGTGTATAATGGACTATGGATTGCATGTACTGTGTATATAACGTACTATGGATTGCATGTACTGTGTATATAATGTACTATGAGAGAGCTCTTGACACAAAGAATTCCAATGTACTGTATATCCACAGTCCTATATCGACATAACCTGTATATCCACAGTCCTATATCGACATAACCTGAAAGGCTGCTCAGCAAGGAAGAAGCCACTGCTCCAAAACTGCCATAAAAAAGCCAGACTACGGTTTGCAACTGCACATGGGGACAAAGATCGTACTTTTGGAGAAATGTCCTCTGGTCTGATGAAACAAAAATAGAACTGTTTGGCCATAATGACCATCGTTATGTTTGGAGGAAAAAGGGGGAACGTGAAGCACGGGGGTGGCAGTATCATGTTGTTGGGATGCTTTGCTGCTACCAAATACTAATTGAGTGTATGTAAACTTCTGACCCACTGGGAATGTAATGAAAGAAATAAAAGCTGAAATAAATCATTCTCTCTACTATTATTCTGACATTTCACGTTCTTAAAATAAAGTAATGATCCTAACTGGCCTAAGACAGGGAATTTTTACTAGGATTAAATGTCAGGAATTGTGAAAAACTGATTCTAAATATATTTGGCTACGGTGTATGTAAACTTCCAACTTCAACTGTATGTAATTTGAATACCGGCAAATTATAAATAAACTTGAATCTACCTGTATTTCCAAGGAATGACAAAAAAACATCCACTGTACCATATTCCTGATAAACAACAGGAAAGGAATCAACCTTGGTGGTAGGCCAACGCCTTTATGAAAAACATCAAACGTTTTCTGAAGGATCTCCAATTTCAACAGAGGTACTGGTCAGTGATGTATTACTACGTCAATCACTGCCTAACTGAGCTACAGTGAGTGTTATTGCTTCCTCATTACAGAAAGCAAAAGAGAATTAACAGTGCTCTTAGATGCACTTGCCCATGGGTGCCGGTGGGACCTGGGCTTAGTGGGGGGAATGGAATTCATTTCAGACTGGCAGAGCCTTTTGAAGGTTTCGCCTGTGGAGACAAAGAGTCTTTGCACCTTTAATTTTTTTATCCCCTTCTACATCTGGGGGTTTGAGTGTTAAGAGGGGCAAGTCGAAATTGAGTTCACAAAGTGTTACTCTCGTTCCTTTTTCTTTTAAGTTAGTCGCACATCAAATGTATTCTTTATAGAGAGGCTTGGCTGCGAGATAACACGGGAAAAATGTAAATGCCACAAACCATCGCTGCGCGCATTGCAAAGCTCTGACTGAGTCTAGTGCTCAGCAGCACAAAGCCCTCGAAGGCCTGACAGCAATGTTTCCCTGCCGCAGATCTTGCAGCTTACAGCGATACATAAGTAAACGCGCCAAAGTGGGCGCATTTCATGTTGTTTACTCTGAGAGCTTGGAAACGTGTGGATTTTGGATAGGCACATCAAATAAGCAATTAAATTGGTTTATGGCAGAGAATGCAGGAGGATGAAACTGCAGTCCTGGGGGCCTCCAAAAAGACTGCATTAGTACTTTTTTATAGAAATGTTTCTCATATATTTTCTAACAGTCCCTTACGGGACTTAGGAATAAAACCAAACATTGATTAAACTTTTTAAATGAAACTAATGACCCACCCCTAATGGAAAACAGATGGTGGTATAACCCCCCCTAATGGAAAACAGTTGGTGGTATAACCCCCCCCTAATGGGAAACAGTTGGTGGTATAACCCCCCCCCCAATGGAAAACAGATGGTGGTATAACCACCCCTAATGGAAAACAGTTGGTGGTATAACCCCCTAATGGAAAACAGTTGGTGGTATAACCCCCCCCCCTAATGGAAAACAGTTGGTGGTATAACCCCCCCCCTAATAGAAAACAGATGGTGGTATAACCCCCCCCTAATGGAAAACAGTTGGTGGTATAACCCCCCCCCTAATGGAAAACAGTTGGTGGTATAACCCCCCCCTAATGGAAAACAGTTGGTGGTATAACCCCCCCTAATGGAAAACAGTTGGTGGTATAACCCCCCTAATGGAAAACAGTTGGTGGTATAACCCCCCCCCCCCCAATGGAAAACAGTTGGTGGTATGACCCCCCCTAATGGAAAACAGATTGTGGTATAACCCCCCCCAATGGAAAACAGATGGTGATATGAACCCCCCCTAATGGAAAACAGTTGGTGGTATCACCCCCTCAATGGGAAAACAGTTGGTGGTATAACCCCCCCCAATGGAAAACAGTTGGTGGTATAACCCCCCCTAATGGAAAACAGTTGTTGGTATACCCCCCCCCCCCAATGGAAAACAGATGGTGATATGACCCCTCCTTAATGGAAAACAGTTGGTGGTATAACCCCCCCCCCCTAATGGAAAACAGTTGATGGTATAACCACCCTAATGAAAAACAGTTGGTGGTATAACCCCCCCAATGGAAAACAGTTGGTGGTATGACCCCCCCCCCCCCAATGGAAAACAGTTGGTGGTATAACCCCCCCCAATGGAAAACAGTTGGTGGTATAACCCCCCCCCCCCCTATTGGAAAACAGTTGGTGGTATAACCCCCCCCTAATGGAAAACAGTTGGTGGTATAACCCCCCCCCCAATGGAAAACAGTTGGTGGTATAACCCCCCCCCAATGGAAAACAGTTGGTGGTATAATCCCCCCCCCCCTAATGGAAAACAGTTGGTGGTATAACCCCCCCCCCTAATGGAAAACAGTTGGTGGTATAATTCCCCCCCTAATGGAAAACAGTTGGTGGTATAACCCCCCATAATAGAAAACAGTTGGTGGTATAACCCCCCCCCCCCTAATGGAAAACAGTTGGTGGTATAACCCCCCCCTAATGGAAAACAGTTGGTGGTATAACCCCCCCCCTAATGGAAAACAGTTGGTGGTATAACCCCCCCCTAATGGAAAACAGTTGGTGGTATAACCCCCCCCCTAATGGAAAACAGTTGGTGGTATAACCCCCCCCTAATGGAAAACAGTTGGTGGTATAACCCCCCCTAATGGAAAACAGTTGGTGGTATAACCCCCCTAATGGAAAACAGTTGGTGGTATAACCCCCCCCCCCCAATGGAAAACAGTTGGTGGTATGACCCCCCCTAATGGAAAACAGATTGTGGTATAACCCCCCCCAATGGAAAACAGATGGTGATATGAACCCCCCCTAATGGAAAACAGTTGGTGGTATCACCCCCTCAATGGGAAAACAGTTGGTGGTATAACCCCCCCCAATGGAAAACAGTTGGTGGTATAACCCCCCCTAATGGAAAACAGTTGTTGGTATACCCCCCCCCCCAATGGAAAACAGATGGTGATATGACCCCTCCTTAATGGAAAACAGTTGGTGGTATAACCCCCCCCCCTAATGGAAAACAGTTGGTGGTATAACCCCCCCCCCCTAATGGAAAACAGATGGTGGTATAACCCCCCTAATGGAAAACAGTTGGTGGTATAACCCCCCCCTAATGGAAAACAGTTGGTGGTATAACCCCCCCTCCCCCTAATGGAAAACAGATGGTGGTATAACCCCCCCTAATGGAAAACAGTTGGTGGTATAACCCCCCCCCCTAATGGAAAACAGTTGGTGGTATAACCCCCCCCTAATGGAAAACAGTTGGTGGTATAACCCCCCCCAAATGGAAAACAGATGGTGATATGACCCCCCCCCCCCCCAATGGAAAACAGTTGGTGGTATAACCCCCCCCCCAATGGAAAACAGCTGGTGGTATAACCCCCCCCCTAATGGAAAACAGTTGGTGGTATGACCCCCCCCCCCTAATGGAAAACAGTTGGTGGTATAACCCCCCACCCCCCCAATGGAAAACAGTTGGTGGTATGACCCCCCCCTAATGGAAAACAGATGGTGATATGACCCCCCCCAATGGAAAACAGATGGTGGTATAACCCCCCCTAATGGAAAACAGTTGGTGGTATGACCCCCCCCCCAATGGAAAACAGTTGATGGTATAACCACCCTAATGGAAAACAGTTGGTGGTATAACCCCCCCAATGGAAAACAGTTGGTGGTATGACCCCCCCCCCCCCCAATGGAAAACAGTTGGTGGTATAACCCCCCCCAATGGAAAACAGTTGGTGGTATAACCCTCCCCCCCCCCTAATGGAAAACAGTTGGTGGTATAACCCCCCCCTAATGGAAAACAGTTGGTGGTATAACCCCCCCCAATGGAAAACAGTTGGTGGTATAACCCCCCCCCCCAATGGAAAACAGTTGGTGGTATAATCCCCCCCCCCCTAATGGAAAACAGTTGGTGGTATAACCCCCCCCCCTAATGGAAAACAGTTGGTGGTATAATTCCCCCCCCTAATGGAAAACAGTTGGTGGTATAACCCCCCCTAATAGAAAACAGTTGGTGGTATAACCCCCCCCCCTAATGGAAAACAGTTGGTGGTATAACCCTCCCCTAATGGAAAACAGTTGGTGGTATAACCCCCCACCCTAATGGAAAACAGTTGGTGGTATAACCCCCCCCTAATGGAAAACAGTTGGTGGTATAACCCCCCCTAATGGAAAACAGTTGGTGGTATAACCCCCCCTAATGGAAAACAGTTGGTGGTATAACCCCCCCCCCCAATTGAAAACAGTTGGTGGTATGACCCCCCCTAATGGAAAACAGATGGTGGTATAACCCCCCCCAATGGAAAACAGATGGTGATATGAACCCCCCCTAATGGAAAACAGTTGGTGGTATAACCCCCCCAATGGAAAACAGATGGTGATATGACCCCCCCTAATGGAAAACAGTTGGTGGTATAACCCCCCACCCCCCCAATGGAAAACAGTTGGTGGTATGACCCTCCCACCCACATAATGGAAAACAGATGGTGGTATGACCCCCCCCCCAATGGAAAACAGATGGTGATATGACCCCCCCTAATGGAAAACAGTTGGTGGTATAACCCCCCCCCCCAATGGAAAACAGATGGTGATATGACCCCCCCCCAATGGAAAACAGTTGGTGGTATAACCCCCCCTAATGGAAAACAGTTGGTGGCATCACCCCCCCCTCAATGGGAAAACAGTTGGTGGTATAACCCCCCCCAATGGAAAACAGTTGGTGGTATAACCCCCCCTAATGGAAAACAGTTGTTGGTATACCCCCCCCCCCCAATGGAAAACAGTTGGTGGTATAACCCCCCCCTAATGGGAAACAGTTGGTGGTATAACCCCCCCCCAATGGAAAACAGTTGGTGGTATAACCCCCCCCCCCAATGGAAATCAGTTGGTGGTATAACCCCCCCAATGGAAAACAGTTGGTGGTATAACCCCCCCCCCAATGGAAAACAGTTGGTGGTATAACCCACCCCCCCCAATGGAAATCAGTTGGTGGTATAACCCCCCCCTAATGGAAAACAGTTGGTGGTATAACCCCCCCCTAATGGAAAACAGTTGGTGGTATAACCCCCCCCCCCCCAATGGAAAACAGTTGGTGGTATAACCCCCCCTAATAGAAAACAGTTGGTGGTATAACCCCCCCCCCCTAATGGAAAACAGTAGGTGGTATAACCCCCCCCTAATGGAAAACAGTTGGTGGTATAACCCCCCCCTAATGGAAAACAGTTGGTGGTATAACCCCCCCCTAATGGAAAACAGTTGGTGGTATAACCCCCCCAATGGAAAACAGTTGGTGGTATAACCCCCCCCCCCCCCCAATGGAAAACAGTTGGTGGTATGACCCCCCCTAATGGAAAACAGATGGTGGTATAACCCCCCCCAATGGAAAACAGATGGTGATATGAACCCCCCCTAATGGAAAACAGTTGGTGGTATAACCCCCCCAATGGAAAACAGATGGTGATATGACCCCCCCTAATGGAAAACAGTTGGTGGTATAACCCCCCACCCCCCCAATGGAAAACAGTTGGTGGTATGACCCTCCCACCCACATAATGGAAAACAGATGGTGGTATGACCCCCCCCCAATGGAAAACAGATGGTGATATGACCCCCCCTAATGGAAAACAGTTGGTGGTATAACCCCCCACCCCCCCAATGGAAAACAGTTGGTGGTATGACCCTCCCACCCACATAATGGAAAACAGATGGTGGTATGACCCCCCCCCCAATGGAAAACAGATGGTGATATGACCCCCCCTAATGGAAAACAGTTGGTGGTATAACCCCCCCAATGGAAAACAGTTGGTGGTATAACCCCCCCTAATGGAAAACAGTTGGTGGTATCACCCCCCCCTCAATGGGAAAACAGTTGGTGGTATAACCCCCCCTAATGGAAAACAGTTGTTGGTATACCCCCCCCCCCAATGGAAAACAGTTGGTGGTATAACCCCCCCTAATGGGAAACAGTTGGTGGTATAACCCCCCCCCCAATGGAAAACAGTTGGTGGTATAACCCCCCCCACCCCCCCAATGGAAATCAGTTGGTGGTATAACCCCCCCCCCCCCTAATGGAAAACAGATGGTGGTATAACCCCCCCCCAATGGAAAACAGTTGGTGGTATAACCCCCCCCCCCAATGGAAATCAGTTGGTGGTATAACCCCCCCCCTAATGGAAAACAGTTGGTGGTATAACCCCCCCCCAATGGAAAACAGTTGGTGGTATAACCCCCCCCCCCCCCAATGGAAATCAGTTGGTGGTATAACCCCCCCCCTAATGGAAAACAGTTGGTGGTATAACCCCCCCCCAATGGAAAACAGTTGGTGGTATAACCCCCCCCCCAATGGAAAACAGTTGGTGGTATAACCCCCCCCCTAATGGAAAACAGTTGGTGGTATAACCCCCCCCCTAATGGAAAACAGTTGGTGGTATAACCCCCCCAATGGAAAACAGTTGGTGGTATAACCCCCCCCCCCCCCCAATGGAAATCAGTTGGTGGTATAACCCCCCCTAATGGAAAACAGTTGGTGGTATAACCCCCCCAATGGAAAACAGTTGGTGTTATAACCCCCCCCCCTAATGGAAAACAGTTGGTGGTATAACCCACACCCCCAATGGAAAACAGTTGGTGGTATAACCCCCCCAATGGAAAACAGTTGGTGGTATGACACCCCCACCCACATAATGGAAAACAGTTGGTGGTATGACCCCCCCCCCAATGGAAAACAGTTGGTGGTAAAACCCCCCCTAATGGAAAACAGTTGGTGGTATAACCCCCCCCCCTAATGGAAAACAGATGGTGGTATAACCCCCCTAATGGAAAACAGTTGGTGGTATAACCCCCCCCCAATGGAAAACAGATGGTGATATGACCAACCCCCTAATGGAAAACAGTTGGTGGTATAACCCCCCCAATGGAAAACAGATGGTGATATGACCCCTCCCTAATGGAAAACAGTTGGTGGTATAACCCCCCACCCCCCAATGGAAAACAGTTGGTGGTATGACCCCCCCCTTAATGGAAAACAGATGGTGATATGACCCCCCCCCCTAATGGAAAACAGTTGGTGGTATAACCCCCCCCCAATGGAAAACAGATGGTGATATGACCCCCCCCCAATGGAAAACAGTTGGTGGTATAACCCCCCCCTAATGGAAAACAGATGGTGATATGACCCCCCCCCAATGGAAAACAGTTGGTGGTATAACCACCCCCCAATGGAAAACAGATGGTGGTATAACCCCCCCTAATGGAAAACAGTTGGTGGTATAACCCCCCCCAATGGAAAACAGATGGTGATATGACCCCCCCCAATGGAAAACAGTTGGTGGTATAAACCCCCCCCCCCTAATGGAAAACAGTTGGTGGTATGACCCCCCCCCCCAATGGAAAACAGTTGGTGGTATAACCCCCCTAATGGAAAACAGTTGGTGGTATAACCCCCCACCCCCCAATGGAAAACAGTTGGTGGTATAACCCCCCTAATGGAAAACAGTTGGTGGTATGACCCCCCCCCCCCCCCCCTAATGGAAAACAGATGGTGATATGACCCCCCCCTAATGGAAAACAGTTGGTGGTATAACCCCCCCCAATGGAAAACAGATGGTGATATGACCCCCCCCAATGGAAAACAGTTGGTGGTATAACCCCCCCCCCCCTAATGGAAAACAGTTGGTGGTATGACCCCCCCCCCAATGGAAAACAGTTGGTGGTATAACCCCCCTAATGGAAAACAGTTGGTGGTATAACCCCCCACCCCCCAATGGAAAACAGTTGGTGGTATGACCCCCCCACCCACATAATGGAAAACAGTTGGTGGTATGACCCCCCCCTAATGGAAAACAGATGGTGATATGACCCCCCCAATGGAAAACAGTTGGTGGTATAACCCCTCCCCCAATGGAAAACAGTTGGTGGTATAACCCCCCCCTAATGGAAAACAGTTGGTGGTATAACCCCCCCAACGGAAAACAGTTGGTGGTATAACCCCCCCCCAATGGAAAACAGTTGGTGGTATAACCCCCTCTAATGGAAAACAGTTGGAGGTATAACCCCCCCCCCCTAATGGAAAACAGTTGGTGGTATAACCCCCCCCCCAATGGAAAACAGTTGGTGGTATAACCCCCCCAATGGAAAACAGTTGGTGGTATGACACCCCCACCCACATAATGGAAAACAGTTGGTGGTATAACCCCCCCCTAATGGAAAACAGTTGGTGGTATAACCCCCCCTAATGGAAAACAGTTGGTGGTATAACCCCCCCCCCCCAATGGAAAACAGTTGGTGGTATGACCCCCCCTAATGGAAAACAGATGGTGGTATAACCCCCCCCAATGGAAAACAGATGGTGATATGAACCCCCCCTAATGGAAAACAGTTGGTGGTATAACCCCCCCAATGGAAAACAGATGGTGATATGACCCCCCCTAATGGAAAACAGTTGGTGGTATAACCCCCCACCCCCCCAATGGAAAACAGTTGGTGGTATGACCCTCCCACCCACATAATGGAAAACAGATGGTGGTATGACCCCCCCCCCAATGGAAAACAGATGGTGATATGACCCCCCCTAATGGAAAACAGTTGGTGGTATAACCCCCCACCCCCCCAATGGAAAACAGTTGGTGGTATGACCCTCCCACCCACATAATGGAAAACAGATGGTGGTATGACCCCCCCCCCAATGGAAAACAGATGGTGATATGACCCCCCCTAATGGAAAACAGTTGGTGGTATAACCCCCCCAATGGAAAACAGTTGGTGGTATAACCCCCCCTAATGGAAAACAGTTGGTGGTATCACCCCCCCCTCAATGGGAAAACAGTTGGTGGTATAACCCCCCCTAATGGAAAACAGTTGTTGGTATACCCCCCCCCCCCAATGGAAAACAGTTGTTGGTATACCCCCCCCCCCAATGGAAAACAGTTGGTGGTATAACCCCCCCTAATGGGAAACAGTTGGTGGTATAACCCCCCCCCAATGGAAAACAGTTGGTGGTATAACCCCCCCCACCCCCCCAATGGAAATCAGTTGGTGGTATAACCCCCCCCCCCTAATGGAAAACAGATGGTGGTATAACCCCCCCCCAATGGAAAACAGTTGGTGGTATAACCCCCCCCCCCAATGGAAATCAGTTGGTGGTATAACCCCCCCCCTAATGGAAAACAGTTGGTGGTATAACCCCCCCCCAATGGAAAACAGTTGGTGGTATAACCCCCCCCCCCCAATGGAAATCAGTTGGTGGTATAACCCCCCCTAATGGAAAACAGTTGGTGGTATAACCCCCCCCCCCTAATGGAAAACAGTTGGTGGTATAACCCCCCCCAATGGAAAACAGTTGGTGGTATAACCCCCCCCCCAATGGAAAACAGTTGGTGGTATAACCCCCCCCCTAATGGAAAACAGTTGGTGGTATAACCCCCCCCCTAATGGAAAACAGTTGGTGGTATAACCCCCCCAATGGAAAACAGTTGGTGGTATAACCCCCCCCCCCCCAATGGAAATCAGTTGGTGGTATAACCCCCCCTAATGGAAAACAGTTGGTGGTATAACCCCCCCAATGGAAAACAGTTGGTGTTATAACCCCCCCCCCTAATGGAAAACAGTTGGTGGTATAACCCCCACCCCCAATGGAAAACAGTTGGTGGTATAACCCCCCCAATGGAAAACAGTTGGTGGTATAACCCCCCCCCTAATGGAAAACAGATGGTGGTATAACCCCCCTAATGGAAAACAGTTGGTGGTATAACCCCCCCCCAATGGAAAACAGATGGTGATATGACCAACCCCCTAATGGAAAACAGTTGGTGGTATAACCCCCCACCCCCCAATGGAAAACAGTTGGTGGTATGACCCCCCCCCTTAATGGAAAACAGATGGTGATATGACCCCCCCCCCCTAATGGAAAACAGTTGGTGGTATAACCCCCCCCAATGGAAAACAGATGGTGATATGACCCCCCCCAATGGAAAACAGTTGGTGGTATAACCCCCCCCTAAAGGAAAACAGATGGTGATATGACCCCCCCCCAATGGAAAACAGTTGGTGGTATAACCACCCCCCAATGGAAAACAGATGGTGATATGACCCCCCCCCCTTAATCGAAAACAGTTGGTGGTATAACCCCCCCCAATGGAAAACAGTTGGTGGTATAACCCCCCCTAATGGAAAACAGTTGGTGGTATAACCCCCCCCTAATGGAAAACAGTTGGTGGTATGACCCCCCCCCCCCCTAATGGAAAACAGATGGTGATATGACCCCCCCCTAATGGAAAACAGTTGGTGGTATAACCCCCCCCAATGGAAAACAGATGGTGATATGACCCCCCCCAATGGAAAACAGTTGGTGGTATAACCCCCCCCCCCTAATGGAAAACAGTTGGTGGTATGACCCCCCCCCCAATGGAAAACAGTTGGTGGTATAACCCCCCTAATGGAAAACAGTTGGTGGTATAACCCCCCACCCCCCAATGGAAAACAGTTGGTGGTATGACCCCCCCCCCCAATGGAAAACAGTTGGTGGTATAACCCCCCCTAATGGGAAACAGTTGGTGGTATAACCCCCCCCCAATGGAAAACAGTTGGTGGTATAACCCCCCCCACCCCCCCAATGGAAATCAGTTGGTGGTATAACCCCCCCCCCTAATGGAAAACAGATGGTGGTATAACCCCCCCCAATGGAAAACAGTTGGTGGTATAACCCCCCCCCCCAATGGAAATCAGTTGGTGGTATAACCCCCCCCCCTAATGGAAAACAGTTGGTGGTATAACCCCCCCCCAATGGAAAACAGTTGGTGGTATAACCCCCCCCCCCCAATGGAAATCAGTTGGTGGTATAACCCCCCCCTAATGGAAAACAGTTGGTGGTATAACCCCCCCCCCCCTAATGGAAAACAGTTGGTGGTATAACCCCCCCCCCAATGGAAAACAGTTGGTGGTATAACCCCCCCCCAATGGAAAACAGTTGGTGGTATAACCCCCCCCCCTAATGGAAAACAGTTGGTGGTATAACCCCCCCCCTTATGGAAAACAGTTGGTGGTATAACCCCCCCAATGGAAAACAGTTGGTGGTATAACCCCCCCCCCTAATGGAAAACAGTTGGTGGTATGACCCCCCCCCCAATGGAAAACAGTTGGTGGTATAACCCCCCTAATGGAAAACAGTTGGTGGTATAACCCCCCACCCCCCAATGGAAAACAGTTGGTGGTATGACCCCCCCACCCACATAATGGAAAACAGTTGGTGGTATGACCCCCCCCTAATGGAAAACAGATGGTGATATGACCCCCCCAATGGAAAACAGTTGGTGGTATAACCCCTCCCCCAATGGAAAACAGTTGGTGGTATAACCCCCCCCTAATGGAAAACAGTTGGTGGTATAACCCCCCCAACGGAAAACAGTTGGTGGTATAACCCCCCCCAATGGAAAACAGTTGGTGGTATAACCCCCTCTAATGGAAAACAGTTGGAGGTATAACCCCCCCCCCTAATGGAAAACAGTTGGTGGTATAACCCCCCCCCAATGGAAAACAGTTGGTGGTATAACCCCCCCAATGGAAAACAGTTGGTGGTATGACACCCCCACCCACATAATGGAAAACAGTTGGTGGTATGACCCCCCCCCCTAATGGAAAACAGTTGGTTGTATAACCCCCCCCCCCTAATGGAAAACAGATGGTGGTATAACCCCCCTAATGGAAAACAGTTGGTGGTATAACCCCCCCCTAATGGAAAACAGTTGGTGGTATAACCTCCCCCCAATGGAAAACAGATGGTGATATGACCCCCCCCTAATGGAAAACAGTTGGTGGTATAACCCCCCCAATGGAAAACAGATGTTGATATGACCCCCCACCCCCCCAATGGAAAACAGTTGGTGGTATAACCCCCCCCCCCCAATGGAAAACAGTTGGTGGTATAACCCCCCCTAATGGAAAACAGTTGGTGGTATGACCCCCCCCCCCCCTAATGGAAAACTGATGGTGATATGACCCCCCCCCTAATGGAAAACAGTTGGTGGTATAACCCCCCCTAATGGAAAACAGTTGGTGGTATGACCCCCCCCCCCTAATGGAAAACTGATGGTGATATGACCCCCCCCTAATGGAAAACAGTTGGTGGTATAACCCCCCCAATGGAAAACAGATGGTGATATGACCCCCCCCAATGGAAAACAGTTGGTGGTATAACCCCCCCCTAATGGAAAACAGTTGGTGGTATGACCCCCCCCCCCTAATGGAAAACAGTTGGTGGTATAACCCCCCTAATGGAAAACAGTTGGTGGTATAACCCCCCCCCCTCTAATGGAAAACAGTTGGTGGTATGACCCCCCCCCCCCGTAATGGAAAACAGTTGGTGGTATAACCCCCCCTAATGGAAAACAGTTGGTGGTATAACCCCCCTAATGGAAAACAGTTGGTGGAACAATCCCCCCCCCTAATGGAAAACAGATGGTGATGTGACCCCCCCCTAATGGAAAACAGTTGGTGGTATAACCCCCCCCCATGGAAAACAGATGGTGATATGACCCCCCCCTAATGGAAAACAGTTGGTGGTATAACCCCCCACCCCCCCAATGGAAAACAGTTGGTGGTATGACCCCCCCACCCCTAATGGAAAACAGATGGTGATATGACCCCCCCCCCTAATGGAAAACAATTGGTGGTATAACCCCACCCCCCCCAATGGAAAACAGTTGGTGATATGACCCCCCCAATGGAAAACAGTTGGTGGTATAACCCCCCCCCTAATGGAAAACAGTTGGTGGTATAACCCCCCCTAATGGAAAACAGTTGGTGGTATAACCCCCCCTAATGGAAAACAGTTGGTGGTATAACCCCCCCCCCTAATGGAAAACAGTTGGTGGTATAATCCCCCCCTCCCCTAATGGAAAACAGTTGTTGGTATACCCCCCCCAATGGAAAACAGTTGGTGGTATAACCCCCCCTAATGGAAAACAGTTGTTGGTATACCCCCCCCCCCATGGAAAACAGTTGGTGGTATAACCCCCCCCCCCCAATGGAAAACAGTTGGTGGTATAACCCCCCCCTAATGGAAAACAGTTGGTGGTATGACCCCCCCACCCACATAATGGAAAACAGTTGGTGGTATGACCCCCCCCCCCTAATGGAAAACAGTTGGTGGTATAACCCCCCCCAATGGAAAACAGTTGGTGGTATAACCCCCCCAATGGAAAACAGTTGGTGGTATGACACCCCCACCCACATAATGGAAAACAGTTGGTGGTATGACCCCCCCCCCCTAATGGAAAACAGTTGGTGGTATAACCCCCCCCCTAATGGAAAACAGATGGTGGTATAACCCCCCTAATGGAAAACAGTTGGTGGTATAACCCCCCCTAATGGAAAACAGTTGGTGGTATAACCCCCCCCCCCCCTAATGGAAAACAGTTGGTGGTATAACCCCCCCAATGGAAAACAGATGGTGATATGACCCCCCCCTAATGGAAAACAGTTGGTGGTATAACCCCCCCAATGGAAAACAGATGTTGATATGACCCCCCACCCCCCCAATGGAAAACAGTTGGTGGTATAACCCCCCCCCCCAATGGAAACAGTTGGTGGTATAACGCCCCCCTAATGGAAAACAGTTGGTGGTATAACCCCCCCCCCTAATGGAAAACAGTTGGTGGTATGACCCCCCCCCCCCTAATGGAAAACTGATGGTGATATGACCCCCCCCCTAATGGAAAACAGTTGGTGGTATAACCCCCCCCCCCCAATGGAAAACAGATGGTGATATGACCCCCCCCCAATGGAAAACAGTTGGTGGTATGACCCCCCCCCCCAATGGAAAACAGTTGGTGGTATAACCCCCCTAATGGAAAACAGTTGGTGGTATAACCCCCCCTAATGGAAAACAGTTGGTGGTATAACCCCCCCCTAATGGAAAACAGTTGGTGGTATAACCCCCCCCCCCCTAATGGAAAACAGTTGGTGGTATAACCCCCCCCTAATGGAAAACAGTTGGTGGTATAATCCCCCCCTCCCCTAATGGAAAACAGTTGGTGGTATAACCCCCCCCCCCCCCCCCCATGGAAAACAGTTGGTGGTATAACCCCCCCCCTAATGGAAAACAGTTGTTGGTATACCCCCCCCAATGGAAAACAGTTGGTGGTATACCCCCCCCCCCATGGAAAACAGTTGGTGGTATAACCCCCCCCCCCCCTAATGGAAAACAGTTGGTGGTATGACCCCCCCCCTAATGGAAAACAGATGGTGATATGACCCCCCCCTAATGGAAAACAGTTGGTGGTATAACCCCCCCCCCCCAATGGAAAACAGATGGTGATATGACCCCCCCCCCCCCCAATGGAAAACAGTTGGTGGTATAACCCCCCCAATGGAAAACAGTTGGTGGTATCACCCCCCCAATGGAAAACAGATGGTGATATGACCCCCCCCAATGGAAAACAGTTGGTGGTATGACCCCCCCCCCCCCTAATGGAAAACAGTTGGTGGTATAACCCCCCCTAATGGAAAACAGTTGGTGGTATAATCCCCCCCTCCCCTAATGGAAAACAGTTGTTGGTATACCCCCCCCAATGGAAAACAGTTGGTGGTATACCCCCCCCCCCCCCCCAATGGAAAACAGTTGGTGGTATGACCCCCCCTCTAATGGAAAACAGTTGGTGGTATGACCCCCCCCCCTAATGGAAAACAGATGGTGATATTACCCCCCCTAATGGAAAACAGTTGGTGGTATGACCCCCCCACCCACATAATGGAAAACAGTTGGTGGTATCACCTCCCCCCCAATGGAAAACAGTTGGTGGTATCACCTCCCCCCCAATGGAAAACAGTTGGTGGTATCACCTCCCCCCCAAAGGAAAACAGTTGGTGGTATAACCCCCCCCCCCCAAATGTAAAACAGTTGCTGGTATCACCCCCCCCCCCAAAGGAAAACAGTTGGTGGGATAACCCCCCCCCCCAAAGGAAAACAGTTGGTGGGATAACCCCCCCCCAATGGAAAACTCCCTCCATGCTGTGTACCATGCACCTCTACAGTTGGTGGTATGACCCCCCCAATGGAAAACAGTTGGTGGTATAACCCCCCCCCCCCCTAATGGTGGTAGATGTGTCATGATCCCCCTCCATGCTGTGTACCATGCACCTCTACAGTTGGTGGTAGATGTGTCATGTTATTCACATTGAGTCCCCAGATAAGCTTGTGTTGCATACCATACCCCTCTATAGTTGATTAGTCTATGCTAATTAGCAATAGTGACCGATGCATTTGTGGAATATTTTTATTTTATATATTTTTTATTTAACCTTTATTTAACTAGGCAAGTCAGTTAAGAACAATTTATTTACAATGACGGCCTACCCCGGCCAAACCTGGACAACACTGGGCCAATTGTTTGCCTCTCTATGGGACGGATGTAATGTGATTCAGCCTGGACTGTAGTGACGCCTCTTGCACTGACATGCAGTGCCTTAGACCGCTACGCCACTCGGGAGCCCAGATTACAGTCACTAAAAAGTTTTAGAACCTCAAGTGGTTGACCATCACAATAACTCCATGTCTCATGCCACATGGTGTAGATCTAGCTATAAGCCACATTGTGTAGATCTAGCCATATGCCTCAATCGTAAGTGATCTTTCCAAATTACTCAGGATTTAGGCATACAGCTAGATCTATGAGGCAAATGGCTTGACATACGGATTCATCGTGACATTCAACCAATTTTGAGGTCTAAAAAACATTGGACGATCTTTGACTTGGGAATGAACTAACACCTTCATTTGGTGTCCTGTCTATGACATCGGCAGACTGATGATAAAGTTGTAAAATGTGCTAGGATAACAATATTATTGGTTTGACTTAACCCACTTTCACTAGTAGCAGGCTGTGTGTATTGAAACTTAGAAATCGTGTCCAAGGCGGCGTGATGCGTACGGCAGCTGGGATAATACATTGGCAAATGCCAGCCAGACCTCAGACCAATGTCATCCAATAACAATTGCTGTGTGGTAATATCTTTAACATTGTTTATTCTAATAAGGGGAATAGGGAAATGCTTGTACTCTCAGCTCAGTTTTTCGTAATTAATACCGGGAAGATTGGAGAGTGCTTAGCGGTTCGCCAGCCTGTTAGCGAAATCCGGAAGCCCCCAGGATTAGTTGGGGTCTAAGTGGGGGGGTCGCCTCGTCCAACAGCGAGGGCTGGTGAACTTCATCCACACCTCATTACTCTCACTTATCACTCAGACATGTGGGAGAACTACTGGACGACAACGGGAAAGAACAGCAACCATTTTGCTTGCTTTGAGGAGTTCATTATTGCTGTTTGGTATCATTAGAGAAGTGAAGCTGTTTGGCATCATTAGAGAAGTCTATTTATCTTTATTTAACTAGGCAAGTCAGTTAAGAACAAATTCTTATTTTCAATGACAGCCTAGGAACAGTGGGTTAAACTGCCTTGTTCAGGGGCAGAACGACAGATTTTCACCTTGTCGATTCGAACATGCAACCTTTCGGTTATTAGTCCAACGCTCTAACCACTAGGCTACGCTGCTGCCCCAAGTGTTGCTTGCATTAGGAGAACGCTTTACGCTTTACGTTTACGGGGGTATTGAGATAGTGAGGGGAATTCTGAAAAGCTTCAGAATTGTCTTTTGTCTTGTACAGTGGGGGAAAAAAGTATTTGATCCCCTGCTGATTTTGTACGTTTGCCCACTTACAAAGAAATGATCAGTCTATAATTTTAATGGTAGGTTTATTTGAACAGTGAGAGACAGAATAACAACAAAAAAGTCCAGAAAAACACATGTCAAAAATGTTATAAAATGATTTGGATTTTAATGAGGGAAATAAGTATTTGACCCCTCTGCAAAACATGACTTTGTACTTGGTGGCAAAACCCTTGTTGACAATCACAGAGGTCAGACGTTTCTTGTAGTTGGCCACCAGGTTTGCACACATCTCAGGAGGAATTTTGTCCCACTCCTCTTTGCAGATCTTCTCCAAGTCATTAAGGTTTCGAGGCTGACGTTTGGCAACCCGTGTAGTTCTGGGCTGATTCCTCACCGTTCTCATGATCATTGCAACTCCACGAGGTGAGATCTTGCATGGAGCCCCAGGCCGAGGGATATTGACAGTTCTTTTGTGTTTCTTTCATTTACGAATAATCGCACCAAATGTTGTCACCTTCTCACCAAGCTGCTTGGCGATGGTCTTGTAGCCCATTCCAGCCTTGTGTAGGTCTACAATCTTGTCCCTGACATCCTTGGAGAGCTCTTTGGTCTTGGCCATGGTGGAGTTTGGAATCTGATTGATTGATTGCTTCTGTGGACAGGTGTCTTTTATACAGGTAACAAGCTGAGATTAGGAGCACTCCCTTTAAGAGTGTGCTCATAATCTCAGCTTGTTACCTGTATAAAAGACACCTGGGAGCCAGAAATCTTTCTGATTGAGAGGGGGTAAAATACTTATTTCCCTCATTAAAATGCAAATCAATTGATAACATTTCTGACATGCGTTTTTCTGGATATTTTTGTTGTTATTCTGTCTTTCACTGTTCAAATAAACCTACTATTAAAATTATAGACTGATCATTTCTTTGTCAGTGGGCAAACGTACAAAATCAGCAGGGGATCAAATACTTTTTTCCCTCACTGTATACAATCGATTTAAGACACTAAATAATGCACAACAGTGTTAACAGATGGAGGGAGGGCTTTTAAGTTCAAATCTCAGGGGGGAAAGTTAGGATGTGGGATGAGTTCATTAGAACAGTGATTGCTTTATTTGAAAGCATGTTTAGTGTTCTTCTGCATCTGGGTGGACGATGGAAGCTCTACAAACAAAGTCTGGAGTGGCGTTCCTCAAACGAAACACACATCATAAAAGCAATAGGACAACTAGTTAGATGTTTCCTACTCTATGCAGGCACACTAGCTAGAAGCATTATACTGTGCTGCCTTGATATTGTCTTTGGACTGGTGTAATTTGTGAGGATTCTACCGCCAAATTCTAATTAATGACTGTTTAAAATGGGGGAAATTGCAGGTGAATTTAGAAAAATATGTAAATGAGAGTTACAGTATGATTAGGTAATTAAGATCTGAGCGAACACACAAGTCCCCTCTGGTGATTTAGCACGAGGTCAGCATTCATGTTTGACTTAACAAAGCTGCCTTGTTTACTAGAATAATATGCACTAATTATTTCCATTTCATGATATTAGAATAAATTAAAAGCATATTTCCTAGAATTATATGGAATATAGATAGATAGACATACAAACAGAAAGATAGACACCTAGATAGATAGATATAGATAATGATAGATAGTTAGATAGATATAGATAGATAGTTAGAGATAGATAGATATATATATATATAATAATAATAATAATAATCTTCTGATCCCTCCTGTCTCAGCCTCCAGTATTTATGCTGCAGTAGTTTATGTGTTGGGGGGCTAGGGTCAGTCTGTTACATCTGGAGTATTCTCTTGTCTTATCCGGTGTCCTGTGTGAATGTAAATATGCTCTCTCTAATTCTCTCTTCTCTCTTTCTTTCTTTCTCTCGGAGGACCTGAGCCCTAGGACCATGCCTCAGGACTACCTGGCATGATGACTCCTTGCTGTCCCCAGTCCACCTGGCCATGCTGCTGCTCCAGTTTCAACTGTTCTGCCTGCGGCTACGGAACCCTGACCTGTTCACCGGACGTGCTTGTTGCACCCTCGACAATTACTATGATTATTATTATTTGACCATGCTGGTCATTTACAAACATTTTAACATCTTGACCATGTTCTGTTATAATATCCACCCGGCACAGCCAGAAGAGGACTGGCCACCCCTCATAGCCTGGTTCCTCTCTAGGTTTCTTCCTAGGTTTTTGGCCTTTCTCAGGAGTTTTTCCTAGGGAGTTTTTCCCAGCCACCGTGCTTCTTTCACATGCATTGCTTGCTGTTTGGGGTTTTAGGCTGGGTTTCTGTACAGCACTTTGAGATTTCAGCTGATGTACGAAGGGCTATATAAATAAATTTGATTTGATTTGATTTAATGATAGCTAGATATATAATGATAGATAGATCGACGGATAGATGACAGAGAGACAGACACCTGGATAGATAGATAATGATAGATAGATAGAACAACAGATAGATAGATAGATCGACGGATAGATGACAGAGAGACAGACACCTGGATAGATAGATAATGATAGATAGATAGAACGACAGATAGATAGATCGGCGGATAGATGACAGAGACAGATACCTGGATAGATAACTTGGAAGACAGCAATTTCACAAACCCAAATTACTGCTTCTTCAGAACTGTTGTTGTAAAGGAGGAATATACAGTCACTTCCACAGGAGAATGTTACAATCCGGAGAGCCATGCTCCCTTGACATCCCAACCACAAGCTGTGCCGGTGATGCCCGGAGCATAATTCCATAATGAAACAACACTCCAAGGACCTTCTGGAGTAGTGTTTGGGGTACTGGGGAAGACAGACAGCCATTTTCTACCACAGTAGGCTTTTGGCTGGTGTTGCTTGGTCTAGTAAATACTGGAATAAAATATTGGTGCTAGTAAATAGTGTAATTCTTAAGTCCTTATATACCAAAGTCACCAAACGTAATGTGCTGCGCTGGTTACACACCCACCGTAGCTGCTGGATCCATGCTGGAAAGGGCAATGTCAAAGTTAAATAACCAGCCAGCACAGTACGGTTGTTTGAGAGTTTGGCACAATAGTGTGAGAAAGGTGACACTGTAACAAAGCCACAACCTGTATATTTCAATAGGAGTCTAATTATAACAGACTGCTGAACAGCTGTTTTATTCTCCCCAAGGAAACTACCTGCCATCACATCAACGGTATATCACTCTGCTATCTCCTATGGAATCCTGCCATCACATCAACGGTATATCACTCTGCTATCTCCTATGGAATCCTGCCATCACATCAACGGTATATCACTCAGCTATCTCCTATGGAATCCTGCCATAACATCAACGGTATATCACTCTGCTATCTCCTATGGAATCCTGCCATCACATCAACGGTATATCACTGCTCTCTCTTATGCAACTCCAGAGGATGCAGGAGTGTTTAAAGCAGAAATGTGGCCAGAATCTAACTATTACAGAAGGCAAACAGTCAACCATATGTTTACCTCACCACCACTCCTCATTGGAGGACAATGTTGGTCCTATTCCAATACTTTAGAAATGCTTTCTTCCTTCCTTGTTTATTTGTCGTAATTACTGATTGGATGAGGAAGGGCAAGTTGTCCACCCTACGGCTTTCACCTATCCAAACAATTCAGATCCGTAATTAACTCAGAGAATACAGGAAGAAAGAATGCATAAAACATTCCAACAGGGCCTATATTATAAATCTCGATTCTATATTTATACAATCTAATTTGAATAGATTAACATCTTCATGTTCTTCATAAAAAAAAAAAAACTTGTTCTCCCAGTGTATGATTGGTAGAGAAACTACCCCTCCCCGCACTCCCTCCCTCCCTCTCTCTCTCTCTGCACGCAACCTCACCCACACATCCGTGTTCATCTGCAGTGGTAGCACAGTCATTCTCCCATCAGATTCTACACAGATTGGTGGTGTTTTCATCCGGATTATGATGGGCAGAATAAATTGGTCATTTAAAACACATCAACACAATACTACCTCAGTCATGACTGTGCAAAGGGAATGGGCTATTAGGTAGACTAGAAGTACAGATGACATTGCATTACAAAAGCTTTTACGCCTCATTACCTACTGCCATGCGCTGGCTGCGATCAACTACCTCGTATGGGGCAATAGATACCATCTAATCTTTTAGAAAATAACTGTAATCAAATGTTATTTGTCACATGTGCCAAATACAACGGGTATAGACTCTACCGTGAAATGCTTGCTCATGAGCCCTTCCTGACGATGCAGAATAAAATAAAAATCGAATAAAAAGAAAAATATTAACACAAGATTAATAAAATATACAAGAATGGAGCTATACACTGAGCGTAACATAGACCAGGTGAATCCAGGTGAAAGCTATGATCCTTTATTGATACACAACCAGTGTAGATGAAGGAGAGGAGACGGTTTAAAGAAGGATTTTTAAGCCTTGAGACCATTGAGACATGGATTGTGTATGTGTGTCATTCAGAGGGTGAATGGTCAAGATAAAATATTTAAGTGCCTTTGAACAGGGTATGGTAGTAGGTGTCAGGCGCACCGGTTTGTGTCAAGAACTGCAACGCTGCTGGGTTTTTAACGCTCAACAGTTTCACGTGTGTATCAAGAATGGTCCACCACCCAAAGGACATCCAGCCAACTTGACACAACTGTGGGAAGCATTGGAGTTAACATGGGCCAGCATCCCTGGGGAACGCTTTTGACAACTTGTAGGGTCCATGTCTTGATGAATGGGGGGGCAACTCAATATTAGGAAGGTGTTCTTAATGTTTTGTACACTCAGTGTATACAGGGAGTACCAGATCAATAGTATTTGAGGTATTTGAGGTAGATACTGTATATTAGTGTTTTATTTTTCATATATTTAATTTTTTTACAAATGTTTTCTTCCCCTTTGATCATTTGACAAATAAATGACAATTAAATCCATTTTAATCCCACTTCGTAACACAACAACGTGGAAAAAGTCAAATGGTGTGATTCCTTTCTGAAGGCTTATTCCCTCAATCACCTCCACCACCTCGTACCCCTGCACATTGACTCGGTACAGGTACTCCTTGTATATAGCCATGTTATTACCTCGTACCCCTGCACATTGACTCGGTACAGGTACTCCTTGTATATAGCCATGTTATTACCTCGTACCCCTGCACATTGACTAGGTACAGCTACTCCTTGTATATAGCGTCGTTATTGTTATTTTATTGTGTTATAATTTCCTATTTTATTTCATGTTTTACTTTTGAACTCTGCATTGTTGGGAAAGGGCTCATAAGTAAGCATTTTTGGTAATGTCAACAGCTATTGTTTTCGGCGCATGTGACAAATACAATTTGATTTAATAGACATTTGGCTAATTTGTGTTAAACGAGAAAGATAAACCCTTAGAAGACCACCTAAGTGTATCTACTTGTCTGTTTCCTACAAAATAAAGGCTTGGAGAGACCAACATGCTAAATGAGATTGCCACAATTAAATTATCATCAATATGTCGGGACAGAAACAAGTGAATCAGGGGTACAAAGATGGGGTTGGAGTTTGACCACGATGGACTTTGACCATCGTTTATTCAACAGCAAACTCATTTTCAGAGTGAAGTCTGTGTGTGTGTGTATGTAAGTGTTTGTGTGTGTATGTAAGTGTGTGTGTGTGTGTATGTACATGTCTGTGTGTGTGTGCACAAGTGTGTGTGGTAATGCTTTCTCTGTGCTCTCTGCTCAAGCTAGACAAAAACAGCATCTCTTCTGCATGATAGGTTCTGGGGTAAATTGAATGACCAAATTTAATTTCACAGCTCAAAGCAGGGAACTATGTTTAAATCAACCTATACAGCATAGCTACAGGACAAGCACGGGGAAAGCTAACCTCAGCTTGACTAAGAAGCTACAGCACGAAGAACATCAACAAGGTTACAACTAGAGATAATACTAAACAGCATAACGTATGACATTTGGCAGATGCCGTTATTCAAAGTAAATTAAAGTCATGCAGGCGTATGGGTGGCCCCAGTGGGAATAGGACGCATGACCCAGGTTTCAACACCCCTCTCTACCAACTGAGCCACAGAGGATCACAGAAAAAACATAAAGGACATATTGCACTTCATCACCTTATGTGGTACAAAAAGTGCATTACATGGTGTTCTATTAGATGGTGTTCTATTAGATTGTGTTCTAGTGTTCTATTAGATTGTGTTCTAGTGTTCTATTAGGCGGTGTTCTATTAGCTGGTGTTCTATTAGATTGTGTTCTAGTGTTCTATTAGATTGTGTTCTAGTGTTCTATTAGATTGTGTTCTAGTGTTCTATTAGCTGGTGTTCTATTAGCTGGTGTTCTATTAGATTGTGTTCTAGTGTTCTATTAGACGGTGTTCTATTAGGCGGTGTTCTATTAGGTGGTGTTCTATTAGGTGGTGTTCTATTAGGTGGTGTTCTAGTGTTCTATTAGGTGGTGTTCTAGTGTTCTATTAGAAGGTGTTCTAGTGTTGAATTAGACGGTGTTGTATTAGACGGTGTTCTATTAGATGGTGTTCTAGTGTTCTATTAGATGGTGATCTAGTGTTCTATTAGATTGTGTTCTAGTGTTCTATTAGACGGTGTTCTAGTGTTCTATTAGATGGTGTTCTAGTGTTCTATTAGATTGTGTTCTAGTGTTCTATTAGGCGGTGTTCTATTAGCTGGTGTTCTATTAGATTGTGTTCTAGTGTTCTATTAGATTGTGTTCTAGTGTTCTATTAGATTGTGTTCTAGTGTTCTATTAGCTGGTGTTCTATTAGCTGGTGTTCTATTAGATTGTGTTCTAGTGTTCTATTAGACGGTGTTCTATTAGATGGTGTTCTATTAGGTGGTGTTCTATTAGGTGGTGTTCTAGTGTTCTATTAGGTGGTGTTCTATTAGGTGGTGTTCTAGTGTTCTATTAGAAGGTGTTCTAGTGTTGTATTAGACGGTGTTGTATTAGACGGTGTTCTATTAGATGGTGTTCTAGTGTTCTATTAGATGGTGATCTAGTGTTCTATTAGATTGTGTTCTAGTGTTCTATTAGACGGTGTTCTATTAGACGGTGTTCTATTAGGTGGTGTTCTATTAGATGGTGTTCTAGTGTTCTATTAGGTGGTGTTCTATTAGGTGGTGTTCTAGTGTTCTATTAGGTGGTGTTCTATTAGGTGGTGTTCTAGTGTTCTATTAGGTGGTGTTCTATTAGGTGGTGTTCTAGTGTTCTATTAGAAGGTGTTCTATTAGCTGGTGTTCTATTAGCTGGTGTTCTATTAGATTGTGTTCTATTAGATTGTGTTCTAGTGTTCTATTAGATTGTGTTCTAGTGTTCTATTAGACGGTGTTCTATTAGGCGGTGTTCTATTAGATGGTGTTCTAGTCGTAGTGGGAGGCCCCACACAGCATCGTAGTGGGAGGACCACACAGCATCGTAGTGGGGGGACCACACAGCATCGTAGTGGGTGGGACCACAAAGCATCGTAGTGGGTGGACCACACAGCATCGTAGTGGGAGGACCACACAGCATCGTAGTGGGTGGACCACACAGCATCGTAGTGGGAGGACCACACAGCATCGTAACCACACAGCATCATAGTGGGGGGACCACAAAGCATCGTAGTGGGAGGACCACACAGCATCGTAGTGGGAGGGACCACACAGCATCGTAGTGGGAGGACCACACAGCATCGTAGTGGGAGGGACCACACAGCATCGTAGTGGGAGGACCACACAGCATCGTAGTGGGCGGACCACACAGCATCGTAGTGGGGGGACCACACAGCATCGTAGTGGGAGGACCACACAGCATCGTAGTGGGAGGGACCACACAGCATCGTAGTGGGAGGACCACACAGCATCGTAGTGGGAGGACCACACAGCATCGTAGTGGGAGGACCATACAGCATCGTAGTGGGAGGACCACACAGCATCGTAGTGGGGGGACCACACAGCATCGTAGTGGGAGGACCACACAGCATCGTAGTGGGAGGACCACACAGCATCGTAGTGGGAGGACCACACAGCATCGTAGTGGGGGGACCACACAGCATCGTAGTGGGTGGGACCACAAAGCATCGTAGTGGGTGGACCACACAGCATCGTAGTGGGAGGACCACACAGCATCGTAGTGGGTGGACCACACAGCATCGTAGTGGGAGGACCACACAGCATCGTAACCACACAGCATCATAGTGGGGGGACCACAAAGCATCGTAGTGGGAGGACCACACAGCATCGTAGTGGGAGGACCACACAGCATTGTAGTGGGAGGGACCACACAGCATCGTAGTGGGAGGGACCACACAGCATCGTAGTGGGAGGACCACACAGCATCGTAGTGGGAGGACCATACAGCATCGTAGTGGGAGGACCACACAGCATCGTAGTGGGGGGACCACACAGCATCGTAGTGGGAGGACCACACAGCATCGTAGTGGGAGGACCACACAGCATCGTAGTGGGAGGACCACACAGCATCGTAGTGGGGGGACCACACAGCATCGTAGTGGGTGGGACCACAAAGCATCGTAGTGGGTGGACCACACAGCATCGTAGTGGGAGGACCACACAGCATCGTAGTGGGTGGACCACACAGCATCGTAGTGGGAGGACCACACAGCATCGTAACCACACAGCATCATAGTGGGGGGACCACAAAGCATCGTAGTGGGAGGACCACACAGCATCGTAGTGGGAGGACCACACAGCATCGTAGTGGGAGGGACCACACAGCATCGTAGTGGGAGGACCACACAGCATCGTAGTGGGAGGACCACACAGCATCGTAGTGGGAGGACCACACAGCATCGTAGTGGGAGGACCATACAGCATCGTAGTGGGAGGACCACACAGCATCGTAGTGGGGGGACCACACAGCATCGTAGTGGGAGGACCACACAGCATCGTAGTGGGAGGACCACACAGCATCGTAGTGGGAGGACCACACAGCATCGTAGTGGGGGGACCACACAGCATCGTAGTGGGTGGGACCACAAAGCATCGTAGTGGGTGGACCACACAGCATCGTAGTGGGAGGACCACACAGCATCGTAGTGGGTGGACCACACAGCATCGTAGTGGGAGGACCACACAGCATCGTAACCACACAGCATCATAGTGGGGGGACCACAAAGCATCGTAGTGGGAGGACCACACAGCATCGTAGTGGGAGGACCACACAGCATTGTAGTGGGAGGGACCACACAGCATCGTAGTGGGAGGGACCACACAGCATCGTAGTGGGAGGACCACACAGCATCGTAGTGGGAGGACCATACAGCATCGTAGTGGGAGGACCACACAGCATCGTAGTGGGGGGACCACACAGCATCGTAGTGGGAGGACCACACAGCATCGTAGTGGGAGGACCACACAGCATCGTAGTGGGAGGACCACACAGCATCGTAGTGGGGGGACCACACAGCATCGTAGTGGGTGGGACCACAAAGCATCGTAGTGGGTGGACCACACAGCATCGTAGTGGGAGGACCACACAGCATCGTAGTGGGTGGACCACACAGCATCGTAGTGGGAGGACCACACAGCATCGTAACCACACAGCATCATAGTGGGGGGACCACAAAGCATCGTAGTGGGAGGACCACACAGCATCGTAGTGGGAGGACCACACAGCATCGTAGTGGGAGGGACCACACAGCATCGTAGTGGGAGGACCACACAGCATCGTAGTGGGAGGGACCACACAGCATCGTAGTGGGAGGACCACACAGCATCGTAGTGGGAGGACCACACAGCATATCAGGGCGTTATTCCAAGTTGACTTTGATATGATGGTTATTATATCAATATTTGAGCATAAAATCTTGGTTAATTCATTTTACCGACACAAAAATGTCCCAACATGTCCAACCAACCAATGATCTGTTTGTATTTATAACATTGTACGGAAACGTCCTGTTTCCATCACAGCTGTGGTGATTGTTTTGGGACGGTATGACATTACTCACATAAAAACTGGGAATGGAAACGTGGTTAGTGATTATTAATATTATCTTCATAGTGCACGACTTTTGGCCAGAGCCCTATAGGTAGTAGGGCACTTTGAAGGGAATAGGGGCCATTTGGTACACACCCCAGATGTACACACCTTCAGAGAAGGAAGCTAAGAAGCTAGGGTTGAATCCTGAAATTGATTTCATGGAGGGCAGTCCTCATTTTCCTATACCGGTGGTAATTGCCTACACTGTCCAAAAATAATTAACCCAGCGACATTGAAATGGTGTTTACATGTGTCCTTTATGAGGACATTAGTGTGTTGGTAGGCCTAATCTAGTCAATGCTATGTAATGAGGGGACTCATTTAATACATTAACACTCTAATTACTATTTTAATTGTTTGACAAGAAGTAAGGCAAATCCAGTCAAAAGTAGTGCACTACTGTATATAGGGAATAGGGTGCCATTTTGGACAGAAGCAGAAACTCATTCACGGGAAAGGCAAATCCACATTCTTCCTTAGCCACAAGTATGCATGTTGGTTCGAATCCCCGAGCTGACTAGGTGAAAAATCTGTCGTTGTGCCCTTGAGCAAGGCACTTAACCCTAATTGCTCCTGTAAATCGCTCTGGATGAGAGAATATGCTGCATGACTTAAATGTAAACTGGTTTAACTTTCAGTTTGTTTGTTTGTTTCACACAGGAAACATGGTTTTAATCAAAAAATGAACACAATTGTTTATTCTTGTGCAGAGAAAGTGAGGCTTTGCCATATGCAGGACAGCACAGGAGGTTGGTGGTACCTTCATTTCGGGAAGACAGGCTCGTGGTAATGGCTGGAGCGGAATCAGTGGAATGGTATCAAATATATCAAACACATGGTTTGATGCCATTCCATTTACTCTGTTCCAGTCGTTATTATGAGCCGTCCTCCCCTCAGCAGCCTCCACTGCTGGACACTTTCCATTGGCAATTTGGATTGTACAGTGCCCTATGAGATTGTCCTGTAGAATACAAATAACTGCAGGGCAAACATTATGGTGAGAAAAGTACCAAAGAGCATAGACACGGATGACTGTGTGAGAAATCAATGCCAATATGCTATAAAACCTGACTCTAACTCCTTACTGGTCGGGGAGCCCAGGCAAGGCTTATGCAAGTGTGTTGTAACTGGGCTTAGTTGTTTATTCAAGGTCACGTAACCTTCAAAACACCTCTACGTCATAGTCATATTCCGTCTGTCTACTGTCTGACCTCACCGCCTAAGAAAAGAAAGGTGACTTTCAGCTAATATCAATAAATGTTCAAAGCAATATACTTCAAAATGAAATAAATCTGTTGTGGAAAAATACAAAACTATGTTCGCTAATTAAAGCTTTTCTAAATCCTTCAGCCTAGTTTAATGGTCGGCATACCACTAATTAGATATGCCTTATAAATATTCATGATTTTAGTATTGATATGTCTTTTCCAAATGCAATCTCAAATCTTCAGGGGAGGAGACGATTCGCTTTGATGGAAACAAGGACAATAGCCTCAGTCCTTCCGCGCTGATAAGTAAATCTCTTGAGCATGAGGCAGACATGGGACGTCATGTTCTGTCATGTCTGATCTTTCAAAGCTCTATCAAGTTGAAATGGGGGGGGTCAGAGTCCATGGTCAAGGGAGGTCAAAGACAGTAGAACAGAGACAGCGAGTCTCGGATATCCACCCTCCCTCTGCCTTATCAAGCAACACACTGGCAACACGGGCGCTCCCACGTCTTGACGGGACAAAGGCTTTAGCATTGAGTGCTCGCTCCCAGCTAAACGATGAAACGTCTTGCAGAGGCTTTGATCTCTCGATAGGGAGAGTCATGAATCCTACCAGTTAAAGTGTTACAGGCTCCCAATGTACACGCGACAGCGGCCCTTTGAAACATACTCCCACTCCCACTTCTTCATTTATTGAATCATCTATCCATTTCGCTTTTGGACATCAGTGTTCTCTCCACTTTTCTGTTGTTTTCCTGCCATGGCGTTGGGGGACATAGCATCAAAGGGGGTGTCATTTCTCAGTCTTAACAGTAATCTGAGGATCTGTCTGTTGCCAGAGAAACAAAGGAGAGAGATATCTATTCTACAGAGCTGTACAGTACAATGAACACAGCACTACACTAGAGGTCCACCAAGCCCTTCTTACTACCTCAAACCCCCTCAAACCCTCTGTCCCTTTTCAGTCTTGAATAAATATAGGCAGGGTGTCACACTCCTATAGCTTGTCAAAGAGATTTCAGTCAACTTCTGGCATTATGGACAGCAGGCTATTTGAACTTCAACAGTGACCTAACCCTCCCACCAATCTTCCCTGGTAACCTTCAAAAAGGCCCCTTCTCGGACCAACCTCCCCTGGTAACCCTCAGAAAGGTTCCTCCCTCCCACCAACCTCCCCTGGTAACCCTCAGAAAGGTTCCTCCCACCAACCTCCCCTGGTAACCCTCAGAAAGGTTCCTCCCTCCCACCAACCTCCCCTGGTAACCCTCAGAAAGGTTCCTCCCACCAACCTCCCCTGGTAACCCTCAGAAAGGTTCCTCCCTCCCACCAACCTCCCCTGGTAACCCTCAGAAAGGTTCCTCCCACCAACCTCCCCTGGAACCCTCAGAAATGCTTGAATCTGTCTCAGAACAAAGAAGTCTTAGAATTCCTTAGAATTACAATTCAGTTATATCATTGTCATCAGGGTGCGAGGCTGGCGTTGCACCAGCAAGACAACGCTCCTCCTGATTGGGGGGGGGGGGGGGGGTGCCCTGGACAGAATGCTAGGGTGTAAAAAATAAATGGCTTTAATCAGGGGATTTGGCCAGCTGATTTGTATTCCGGTTCACATGTGTGTCGCCCAAGTTTGGGCTGATACACGGTACAGTTGACTCTCGTTATCTGTGTTCGCCATGCGGTGGTTTGGCCCAAAATATACCACTGCCCTGAGCCCATATTCACTTTCCACTGCTCTTAATCAGGCACACCTGTCTGTGGAAGATTGTAAAAGGGAACACAAAAGGGGTTAGTATAATCCACATGGGAATGTGTTGGTGAGATGAATGAGCTACAGTGGCATGTTACTATGACAATGGCTACCATGATCCTGGATAAAGGCTAATGGATGGAGCACAGTTGGGGGCAATTGGGAGATTATAATGACTGGTCAAATAGAATGTGAAATACTGTACATATAGTACATGATATATGAATACAAGTTTCAATTCAGGTGAGTTTGACATAAACAAGGAACTACTCGATGTCACACAGCAGTGAAATGGTACATCCAGGCATTTACAATACCTTATGGAAAGGAACCTGAATATAATTAACTTGGTCTCCAGGAAAAAAGGAACATTATAAACTGGGTGGTTTGAGCCCTGAATGCTGATTGGCTGACAGCTGTGGTATATCAGACCGTATACCACGGGTATGACAAAACATTTATTTTTACTGCTCTGATTACGTTGGTAACCAGTTTATAACAGCAATAAGGCACCTCTGGGGTTTGTGGTATATGGCCAATAAACCACATTGCGTCGTGCCTAACAGCCCTTAGCCGTGGTATATTGGCCACATACCACACACCCTCAGGCCTTATTGCTTAAGTATCCCACTGCCTGAATATAATTCCTTTGGTCTAGTCCAGCCAGGAATAAAGGTATCAGGTCAGGAGAGGGGAAAATGTCTGTTTTCTAAGAGTTGTAAAATGCCATAGTTAAAAACTGCAGTTCTGATCAAAAAGGTAAACAAATAATACAGCTAAATTAGCTAGCTAATACCAGATGGTTCATTATTTGAGGTAATATGGGTAGCTAGCTGGCAAGCTAGAGCGAATAGGTTAAACATACTTTACTTGTCTTCTGAGTGCCTAGCTAGCAAACAAATGTTACAGAGAATAAGTTAAACCAACTTTTCTTGTCTTTGAGTGCTTGCTCAAGATTTGATAAGCTGAATCTAGCAAACACCCAAAGCCAGTAGATTTGAACCTAGGCAGTTTAAAATCAATAAAACTTTCTGATCTGAACTTTCAATCACTATCATCCTAGATTTTTCTATGGATTTTCTATACCACTATGTGGGTTTTCAGACAGCATACAGTATTAAGACGGTGGTGTGTTGATGAATGATTGAATCAGAGGTAAGCTGCTGGGGCAATCTGTCTGAACAGAGGTCATATTCATGAATGTGGGCTGGCAATCACAGAGGCAGTTACTGTAAATATGAACCAAGTACAGTTCATACTAATTCTGTCAACAGAGTGGGGGATATAACTGCCAGTTAATGTGTTTCATTTACCTTTTTATTTACCATGTTTCAGCTCAAATTTTACTAATGGTGGAAATGGATAATTACCACTGATATGTTTCAATTCGTTTTTCCACCTGAATATTAATGGATATGTTGGATATTATGAGCATGTTTTGGAGGAAGTTGGGTCTAAGTGAGTGTACGATCGTTGGGTAGGGTAGCATTTGCGCAGCTGTTAATAAACAAATTCAAGCTTGCGGCCTTCGCAGAGGGTCCAGGACCTGTACGTATAGCCAAAATAACAATGATTTATGATAGTGGCATCTGTTCACAGTTTCGAAGTGAAGCCAAACATCCTCTAACATCGTTTCAGCACATCTGCAGTTGCGTCGTTTGGGCTGTCACTCAAGTGGAGAATGATAGCTTACAGTTTGCAATGCTGATGGAACGTGCGTCTCCTTGGGGACAGTTGCACACATTCATTTTAGTACCATGCAGAAACCTAAAGACATAATCAGAGCCTTCAAGGAGAGACTAATGAGACAAACGGGAGACTCCGCTGAGTACAGGGAATTCAATTATGAATTTAACAAGCTGATGAACCCGTTAATGGCTGCTGTGCTTAATTTATTACCACTGTCAATTATGAAAAGGGAATCAAAGATAGCAACATACCATTATGAGGGAAGTCAAATTTAAAGTGAGAGAGCTGAAAGTTAAAAAAAAAATCTAAGAATAAAAAGCTATTTCCCATTGCTGTTGCTGGCCAAAAGGCCCAGGTGCTAGGCTTGGGGGATACAATAACTCCATCCACATCCCAGAATCCTTCACTCTAATCCTCTGTGAGAGTGGCCAGGACTGAATATACAGCCAAAGGATGATGCAGTCCACTGCTTGAGCAGTTGCTGCATTCTTCAAGTTTCTTCAGAGTTTCAGAGTCTCCCTTGTCGACAAGAACCAGGTCTCATACTGAACCCAGCTGGTGCACCGACAGCGGGGAAATGCTCCGGCTGCTTCTACGACAAAATAAATCCAGAATGCTGACAGTGTCATTTAAACAGGGAGGTGGCTTTCTGCTTCAGGTTGGGAAGTCGGCTCTGGTAGCCAACAGTGTGTCTCTTCATGATGAAAGCGGGTTCAGTTCATCGGCAAACACTCCTGCACGTGCTGGAGTGGGAACCAGAGGTTAATGAATGTGTTCACTGTGATTCCAGACTGGCTATGAGCCTGCTACTCCCTAAACAACCTCAGCCCAGCTGAAAGGATAAATAAACTCATTCCCCCCTGACATCCCTGCTTAACTTATGTTCACGTGGACAACTGCTGATTAATGGTGTGTTAGTTAGCAGGCTTCAACGTCAGGAGAGCCTTTCTTGAGCGAGATCCATTGACAATAGGTGAGTTGATGTAGAGCAGGGATCATCAACTAGATTCAGCCGTAAGCCGATATTTTCTGGAGCGGATGTTCGAGGGGCCCGGAACATAATTACAAATCATTTGTAGACTGCAAATTGACCTCAAGAAGTTTGACTAAAACAGAATCATTTCAAAGCTTGTTTACATTTGTATCATTCACGTGTCTCTCTATTATACATGGGAATACTTGGGAACAGATTTCTTAAATAAAAATAAATTGGAGCTGATTTCCTGGTGTTTTCACAGTCTTATGTCCAAAAATGGAAATGCCACTAAATTATTATATTATATATATTTTTTTAATGAAAACTTGGGGGTCCAAATAACACACACACACACACACACACACACACACACACACACACACACACACACACACACACACACACACACACACACACAGTGTGAAGGAAGGCAGGTAGGGTTGCCTCCAGTTTCCCCTTAACATCCAGCGTCCCAAATGGCACCCTATTCCCTACATAGTACACTACTTTTGATCAGAGCCCTATGGAACCTGTTCAATAGAGTAAAGTAACTTGTCAGCTACCCGTGGCTTAATTGTGCCTCGTTTCCTAGAACGAATTGAATAAATTAAAAGGACATTCAAAGCATCTATAGATTTTTACAATAACTAAATATTTTTCAGCTGCAGGCGTCCCACAGCTGGCGGCGTCCCACAGCTGCAGGCGTCCCACAGCTGCCGGCGTCCCACAGCTGCCGGCGTCCCACAGCTGCCGGCGTCCCACAGCTGCCGGCGTCCCAGAGCTGCAGGCGTCCCACAGCTGCCGGCGTCCCACAGCTGCAGGCGTCCCACAGCTGCCGGCGTCCCACAGCTGCAGGCGTCCCAGAGCTGCAGGCGTCCCACAGCTGCAGGCGTCCCAGAGCTGCAGGCGTCCCACAGCTGCAGGCGTCCCACAGCTGCACACACACGCACTCTAGGTGAAAAATGGACATGGGTCATTGGACATGGGTCATTGGACATGGGTCATTCCTACATGGCTTGAAGGAACAAAAACAATATCCAGTGTGTCCAGTCACTGTAAGTGAGCACTAAAGGCTGATTCTCTTCTCTGGACATTCAGAACATACTTTCCCTGATGTGATTTAGAGACACATAATCTGCCAAAGTGACACACGGTCCCTAAACTGATCTATATTTAAGCAATAAGGCACGAGGGGGTGTGGTATACGGCCAATATACCACAGCTAAGGGCTGTTTTTAAGCACGACGCAAAGCGGAGTGCGTGGACACAGCCCTTAGCAGTGGTATATTGGTCATATGCCACAAACCCCTGAGGTGCCTTATTGCTATTATAAACTGGTTACCAACGTAATTAGAGCAGTAAAAATACGTTTTATCATACCCGTGGTATACAGTCTGATATACCACGCCTTTCAGCCAATCAGCATTCAGGGCTAGAACCACCCAGTTTAAACTATGGTCTATAGTCCTTGGCAGCACTGCTGCTCTCTCATTGACACACACCACCGTTCCATGCTGGGCCCATGTGACTGGCCGGCAGAGCAGCCTGAGCCACATGTGCACCCACCTCATCATCCAAGATGGTATAGCAGTCAGACGTCCTTTGTCCTCATCTTGTCGTGTCCCGTGTTACATCTTTTCTTCGCATATCTTTTTTTTTTAGATATTGTTTTTCTTCTAAAAGCTCATCTTCAAAACACTCTCCTGCAACCCGCCTCACCAATTTTTTGGTTTTATTTTTTAAGTATCAAATCTGAAATCCACAACAGAAGCTAGCCAGAAGCCAGTTCACTGGCTAACGTTAGTATTCAGCTAACCACGGTTGGCGGTCATCAGCTATCCTTTAGCTCGAAAAGCTATCGCCAGTTTTGTACAAAGCGACTCAGACCAGAGCATACCGGACCTATTTTCTCTCCATATCCCCGGATTTCTACCGCAAGCTCTGGACATTTACACCTGGATCTTGCAGCTAGCTGCTATCCAAGTGTTGATTGGCTAACGTCGGTCCCGGAGTAAACATAAATTATTCCGGAGCTAGCCAGCTGAAGAGTTACATCAGCCACTCCTGGGCTACAATCCCCTATCCGGACCCGTTTTACTGCCGATGCGGAGCCCCACCGGGCCTTCATGACTGGACTACCGACGTTATCTGCCCGAGGGAGTTATCCAACTGGCCCCTCCGTCGCGACGTAACCTGAACGCCCATCTGCGGCCCGCTAATCGTTAGCTGTCTTATCGGCTGCTATCTGAATAGGTCTATCGGACAATTTTCTTGGGCCACTATAACTATTTTGCCAATTGGATTGGTCCACGGAACCCCACCAATTGGATTGGTCCACGGAACCACACCAATCTACCGACGGAAATGCACGAGGTGGCTAAAAACAGTCCATCTTCTGCCAGCTTGCTACCCATGGCCCGGCTAGCTGTCTGAATCGCCATGACCCTAACCAACCTCACTATTCACTGGACCCTTATGATCACTCGGCTAAGCATGCCTCTCCTTAATGTCAATATGCCTTGTCCATTGCTGTTCTGGTTAATGTTTATTGGCTTATTTCACAGTAGAGCCTCTAGCCCTGCTCATTATACCTTATCCAATCTTTCAGTTCCACCACCCACACATGCGATAACATCACCTGGTTTCAATTATGTTTCTAGAGACAATATCTCTCTCAACATCACTCAATGTCTAGGTTTACCTCCACTGTATTCACATCCTACCATACCTTTGTCTGTACATTAGACCTTGAAGCTATTTTATCGCCCCCAGAAACCTGCTCCTTTTACTCTCTGTTCCGGACGTTCTAGACGACCAATTCTCATAGCTTTTAGTCGTACCCTTATCCTACTCCTCCTCTGTTCCTCTGGCGATGTAGAGGTGAATCCAGGCCCTGCAGTGCCTAGCTCCACTCCTATTCCCCAGGCGCGCTTTTTTGATGAATTCTATAACCGTAATAGCGTTGGTTTCATGCATGTAAACATTAGAAGCCTCCTCCCTAAGTTTGTTTTATTCACTGCTTTAGCACACTCTGCCAACCCGGATGTCCTAGTCGTGTCTGAATCCTGGCTTAGGATGACCACCAAAAACTCTGAAATCTCCATCCCTAACTACAACATTTTCAGACAAGATAGAACAGCCAAAGGGGGCAGTGTTGCAATCTACTGCAGAGATAGCCTGCAGAGTTCTGTCCTACTATCCAGGTCTGTACCCAAACAATTTGAACTTCTACTTTTAAAAATCCACCTCTCTAAAAACAAGTCTCTCACCGTTTCCGCCTGCTATAGACCACCCTCTGCCCCCAGCTGTGCTCTGGACACCATATGTGAACTGATTGCCCCCCATCTATCTTCAGAGCTCGTGCTGCTAGGTGACCTAAACTGGGAGATGCTTAACACCCAAGCCATCCTACAATCTAAGCTTGATGCCCTCAATCTCACACAAATTATCAATGAACCTACCAGGTATCACCCCAAAGCCGTAAACACAGGCACCCTCATAGATATGATCCTAACCAACTTGCCCTCTAAATACACCTCTGCTGTTTTCAACCAAGATCTCAGCGATCACTGCCTGCATCCATAATGGGTCAGCGGTCAAACAACCTCCACTCATCACTGTCAAAAGCTCCCTGAAACACTTCAGCGAGCAGGCCTTTCTAATCGACCTGGCCCAGGAATCCTGGAAGGATATTGACCTCATCCCGTCAGTAGAGGATGCCTGGTTATTTAAAAAATATATTAAATGCCTTCCTCACCATCTTAAATAAGCATGCCCAATTCAAGAAATATAGAACCAGGAACAGATATAGCCCTTGGTTCTCTCCAGATCTGACTGCCCTTAACCAACACAAAAACATCCTGTGGTGTTCTGCATTAGCATCGAACAGCCCCCGTGATATGCAACTTTTCAGGGAAGTTAGAAACCAATATACACAGGCAGTTAGAAAAGCCAAGGCTAGCTTTTTCAAGCTGAAATTTGCTTCCTGCAACACAAACTCCAAAAAGTTCTAAGACACTGTATAGTCCATGGAGAATAAGAGCACCTCCTCCCAGCTGCCCACTGCACTGAGGATAGGAAACTCTGTCACCACCGATAAATCCACTATAATTGAGAATTTCAATAAGCATTTTTCTACGGCTGGCCATGCTTTCCACCTGGCTACCCCTACTCCGGTCAACAGCACTGCACCCCCACAGCATCTCGCCCAAGCCTTCCCCATTTCTCCTTCACCCAAATCCAGTCAGCTGATGTTCTGAAAGAGCTGCAAAATCTGGACCCCTACAAATCAGCCGGGCTAGACAATCTGGACCCTCTCTTTCTAAAATAATCTGCCGAAATTGTTGCAACCCCTATTACTAGCCTGTTCAACCTCTCTTTTGTGTCGTCTGAGATTCCCAAAGATTGGAAAGCAGCTGCGGTCATCCCCCTCTTCAGAGGGGGGACACACACTTGACCCAAACTGCTACAGAACTATATCTATCCTACGCTGCCTTTCTAAGGTCTTCGAAAGCCAAGTCAACAAACAGATTACCGACCATTTTGAATCCCACCGCACCTTCTCCGCTATGCAATCTGGTTTCAGAGCTGGTCATGGGAGCACCTCAGCCACGCTCAAGGTCCTAAACGATATCTTAACCTCCATTGATAAGAAACAATACTGTGCAGCCGTATTCATTGACCTGGCCAAGGCTTTCGACTCTGTTAATCACCACATCCTCATCGGCAGACTCAATAGCCTTGGTTTCTCAAATGATTGCCTCGCCTGGTTCACCAACTACTTCTCTGATAGAGTTCAGTGTGTCAAATCGGAGGGCCTGTTGTCCGGACCTCTGGCAGTCTATGGGGGTGCTACAGGGTTAAATTCTTGGGCTGACTCTCTTCTCTGTATACATCAATGATGTCGCTCTTGCTGCTGGTGAGTCTCTGATCCACCTCTACGCAGACGACACCATTCTGTATACTTCTGGCCCTTCTTTGGACACTGTGTTAACAACCCTCCAGATGAGCTTCAATGCCACACAACTCTCCTTCCGTGGCCTCCAACTGCTCTTAAAAACAAGTAAAACTAAATGCATGCCCTTCAACCGATCGCTGCCTGCACCTGCCTGCCCGTCCAGCATCACTACTCTGGACGGTTCTGACTTAGAATATGTGGACAACTACAAATACCTAGGTGTCTGGTTAGACTGTAAACTCTCCTTCCAGACTCACATCAAACATCTCCAATCCAAAGTTAAATCTAGAATTGGCTTCCTATTTGCAACAAAGCATCCTTCACTCATGCTGCCAAACATACCCTTGTAAATCCTCGACTTCAGCGATGTCATTTACAAAATAGCCTCCAATACCCTACTCAATAAATTGGATGCAGTCTATCACAGTGCCATCCGTTTTGTCACCAAAGCCCCATATACTACCCACCACTGCGACCTATACGCTCTCGTTGGCTGGCCCTCGCTTCATACTCGTCGCCAAACCCACTGGCTCCTGGTCATCTACAAGACCCTGCTAGGTAAAGTCCCCCCCTTATCTCAGCTCGCTGGTCACCATAGCAGCACCCACCTGAAGCACGCGCTCCAGCAGGTATATCTCTCTGGTTACCCCCAAAGCCAATTCCTCCTTCGGCCGCCTCTCCTTCCAGTTCTCTGCTTCCAATGACTGGAACTAACTACAAAAATCTCTAAAACTGGAAACACATCTCCCTCACTAGCTTTAAGCACCAGCTGTCAGAGCAGCTCACAGATCACTGCACCTATACATAGCCCATCTATAATTTAGCCCAAACAACTACCTCTTCCCCTACTGTATTTATTTATTTAGCTCCTTTGCACCCCATTATTTCTACTTTGCACTTTCTTCCACTGCAAATCTACCATTCCAGTGTTTTACTTGCTATATTGTATTTACTTCGCCACCATGGCATTTTTTGCCTTTACCTCCCTTATCTCACCTCATTTGCTCACTTTGTATATAAACTTATTTTTCTACTGTATTATTGACTGTATGTTTGTTTTACTCCATGTGTAACTCTGTGTTGTTGTGTGTGTCAAACTGCTTTGCTTTATCTTGGCCAGGTCGCAATTGTAAATGAGAACTTGTTCTCAACTTGCCTACCTGGTTAAATAAAGGTGAAAAAAGGCACACTATTCCCTATATAGTGCACTACTTTTAACCAGAGTACTATGTACGGAATAGGATGCCATTTAGGATGCAGGCATAGATTCCTTCCTTATCGTTCAGTGCCTGGGATGCATGGTCGATCGATGGCCATTCATCTTAGGGGCAATGCTGACATTTCAGTGTGCGTCTCCCTCTTTCGCTCTCACTGGGAACAAAAGGTCAAACACAAGGGTTCCGCGTTATCTTTCAGAGAAGGTAAACGGGGCACTATACTTTTGGGTTTGAATCTGATCACTCAGCAACATAAATGGAGATACTGTATATACTACAGGGTTTGGATCTTCCCTGTCTTTGTTCTGTTGTTTGTTCTGTAGGATCTGATCACTCAGGAACATACATTTGTATTACATTTTTTTTATTTCACCTTTATTTAACCAGGTAGGCTAGTTGAGAACAAGTTCTCATTTACAACAGCGACCTGGCCAAGATAAAGCAAAGCAGTTCGACACATACAACAACACAGAGTTACACATGGAATAAACAAACATACAGTCAATAATAAAGTAGAAAAAAGTCTATATACAGTGTGTGCAAATGAGGTAGGATAAGGGAGGTAAGGCAATAAATAGGCCATGGTAGCGAAGTAATTACAATATAGAAATTAAACACTGGAACGGTAGGATGTGCAGAAGATGAATGTTTGAAAAATTGAAGTTTTGGGATTTTTGAGGAATTTGTAATTCGCGCCACGCCTATCATTGGATATTGGAGCAGGTGTTCCGCTAGCGGAACGTCTAGATGTAAAGGCATGAAATAAAACAATCACTAACCAGGACAGTAATGGACAAGGCATATTGATATTAGGGAGAGGCATGCGTAGCTGAGTGATCATAGGGGTCCAGTGAGTGGTTGGGCTGGCTGGAGACAGGGCGATTCAGACAGCTAGCAGGCTGGAGCTAGCAAGCTAGCAGAAGGGCCTTAGGACGTCGCGATGGAGGAAAGTCTGTTTTAGCCTCCGCGTGCGGTGACGTCGATAGACCAGTTGGGATGGATTAGTAGGTTTCCGAGTAGCAGAGGGGTCCAAGTCCAATTGGGAAAATAGGTATAGTGGCCCAAGAAATTGGCCGATGGATCTATTCAGCTAAACAGCTAGCGAGCCGCGGCTAGCAGGCTAACAGATGGGCATTGAGAGGATGTCGCGCCGTAGGGGCCGGTTGAGTGCCCCCTTGAACAGGTTACGTCGGTAGTCTAGTCGTGAAGGATCGGTGGGGTTCCGTGCCCCATACCAGCAGTAGAAGGGGTCCGGGTATTGTAGCCCAGGAGTGGCTGATGGGCCTCTTCAGCTAGCCGGGAGAATGGGCCTAGCATGGGCTAGCTCCAGGCTAATTGGTGCTTGCTTCGGGACAGACGTTAGCCAGGAGTAGTCACTCGGGTTGCAGCTAGCTAGCTGCGATGATCCGGTGAAAAGGTTCAGAGCTTGCGGTAGGAATCCAGGGATATGGAGAGAAAATAGGTCCGGTATGCTCTGGATTGACTCGCGTTGTTAAACAGGTTAGAGCTTTCCGAGCTAAAGGTTAGCTAATGACCGCTAGCAGTGGTTAGCTGACTACTAGCTAGTAGCTAGTGAGCTGGATAGCTTCTGTTGGGGGATTCCGGTTCCGAGGTAAATAAAAATACTTTAGAAAAAACAGATCCACACCACATTGGGTGAGGCGGGTTGCAGGAGAGTATTTAGAAGTTGAGGTTTAGAAAAATATAAAAAAGTTAAGCGAAGAAAAAGACCTAAAAAGATATATACATGGGACACGACAAGACGAAGGACAAAGATGTCTGACTGCTACGCCATCTTGGATTTCCTTATGGAGATACTGTATATACTACAGGGTTTGAGGTAATAACTGAGTGGGAGACTTGAGTGGGAGACTTGAGATCAAATCAAATCCAATCAGGTTTAACTTGGGGGGAAGAAGGAGAAGAGAGAGAGAAACGTCACATTTATACGTTTGTTCAGTAGAGGCAATCTGCTTGTTTTTCTAGGTTTGTACTTTAAAATTGTACTTCAGCAAAGTGTCCTTGGATCTATGGTCTCTTCTCCTGAAAGTATACACTTGCTGTGTGTTGTTTTTTTAAGAAATTGGCTCCTCGAACGAAAATCAATGTCAAAATTGTAAAGTGCTGTAAATTGCTTGCTGCTTTCTGGTGATTGAAATGCCAATCACTTGGGGAACCTGTGAGAGAGTAGATGATGGAGCACTGCTTTCCTCAACACCTCCCACACACACACACACACACAGGCACACACACACCACACACACAACTTTCTCTTCTCTCTCTCCCTCTCTTCTTCTCACCCTCTCGCTCTCTCCCTCCCTCCTTCAGACCCTCTCACCCTCTCTCTCTCCTTCTCACCCTCTCTCCCTCCCTCCTTCAGACCCTCTCTCGCACCCTCCCTCCTTCTCACCCTCTCTCTCTCCCTTCCTCCTTCTCACCCTCTCTCTCTCCCTTCCTCCTTCTCACCCTATCTCTCTCCCTTCCTCCTTCTCACCCTCTCTCTCTCCCTTCCTCCTTCTCACCCTCTCTCTCTCCCTTCCTCCTTCTCACCCTCTCTCTCTCCCTTCCTCCTTCTCACCCTCTCTCTCTCCCTTCCTCCTTCTCACCCTCTCTCTATCCCTTCCTCCTTCTCACCCTCTCTCTCTCCCTTCCTCCTTCTCACCCTCTCTCTATCCCTTCCTCCTTCTCACCCTCTCTCTCTCCCTTCCTCCTTCTCACCCTCTCTCTCTCCCTTCCTCCTTCTCACCCTCTCTCTATCCCTTCCTCCTTCTCACCCTCTCTCTCTCCCTTCCTCCTTCTCACCCTCTCTCTCTCCCTTCCTCCTTCTCACCCTCTCTCTCTCCCTTCCTCCTTCTCACCCTCTCTCTCCCTCTCCCTCTCTCTCTCTTTCTCCCACCCTCATTCTCACCCTCCCTCTCCCTCTCTCTCTATCCCAGGCTGACAGCTAGAAAGCTAGTTGAAGGAAAGCGTAATATCTCCCCTACAGAGTGTGTTCCATACACGTAGCCAGATGTCTTAGGGATCAGGCTAGCGGAGGGAGTGGATAGACTGGATAAAAGAGCTCGCTAATGCATTTCTCCCTGGATGACTCATGGAAAGAGAGTAGAGACCTTGGAAATACCAGACCACATGGGAACAAACCCAGTCGATTAGGTGCCCCCAAACATTAATAGTTATTACATTTGGATGATATCACAGAATTGCTGTGATGGGCCCAGCAGCTGTGCTCGGGGGCTTCTCATAAATCCTGATTAACTTCACATGTCCAAGTGTGCCACCGCACTTGATGTTCTTAACAAATCTTAATGAAACTCCCAGCACACCAACAACCTCACTGGTAATGGCATTACAATGGATTGGGATGCTGGGGACTACAAATAATTGATTTATTTTTCTCAGGCAAACGCTAGCAAACCTATTGGGTGAGGGCAGCTAGCGACGACGCTATGCTACGTGTTTGTGCTTGGCAATGGAGTATGCGAGGAAGACAGATGTGTCTGTCAAGGGGAGTGAGTTGGCCAGACATGACTAAGGAGCTACCCTACTCCCAACGAAGGGCAGGTTTGATGTACACGGCTATTCGCTCTACCCATTCAAGAAGGATGGCCTATTTATTGCCTTACCTCCCTTATCCTGCCTCATTTGTACATACTGTATATAGACTTTTTCTACTTTATTATTGACTGTATGTTTGTTTATTCCATGTGTAACTCTGTGTTGTTGTATGTGTCAAACTGCTTTGCTTTATCTTGGCCAGGTCGCAGTTGCAAATGAGAACTTGTTCTCCACTGGCCTACCTGGTTAAATAAAGGTGAAATAAAAAAATTAATTAAAAAAGGATGGGAGGAGAGCCCTCAAAGCAGACCTTTCCCCTAACCCTAACCCTAACAGCAGACCTTTCCCCCTAACCCTAACCCTAACAGCAGACCTTTCCCCTAACCCTAACCCTAACAGCAGACCATTCCCCTAACCCTAACCCTAACAGCAGACCTTTCCCCTAACCCTAACCCTAACAGCAGACCATTCCCCTAACCCTAACCCTAACAGCAGACCTTTCCCCTAACCCTAACCCTAACAGCAGACCTTTCCCCTAACCCTAACCCTAACAGCAGACCTTTCCCCTAACCCTAACCCTAACAGCAGACCTTTCCCCTAACCCTAACCCTAACAGCAGACCTTTCCCCTAACCCTAACCCTAACAGCAGACCTTTCCCCTAACCCTAACCCTAACAGCAGACCTTTCCTCTAACCCTAACAGCAGACCTTTCCCCTAACCCTAACCCTAACAGCAGACCTTTCCCCTAACCCTAACAGCAGACCTTTCCCCTAACCCTAACCCTAACAGCAGACCTTTCCCCTAACCCTAACCCTAACTGCAGACCTTTCCTCTAACCCTAACAGCAGACCTTTCCCCTAACCCTAACCGCAGACCTTTCCTCTAACCCTAACAGCAGACCATTCCCCTAACCCTAACCCTAACAGCAGACCTTTCCCCTAACCCTAACCCTAACAGCAGACCTTTCCTCTAACCCTAACAGCAGACCTTTCCCTAACCCTAACCCTAACAGCAGACCTTTCCCCTAACCCTAACCCTAACAGCAGACCTTTCCTCTAACCCTAACAGCAGACCTTTCCCCTAACCCTAACAGCAGACCTTTCCCCTAACCCTAACCCTAACAGCAGACCTTTCCCCTAACCCTAACAGCAGACCTTTCCTCTAACCCCAACCCTAACAGCAGACCTTTCCCCTAACCCTAACCCTAACAGCAGACCATTCCCCTAACCCTAACAGCAGACCTTTCCCCTAACCCTAACAGCAGACCATTCCCCTAACCCTAACAGCAGACCATTCCCCTAACCCTAACCCTAACAGCAGACCTTTCCCCTAACCCTAACCCTAACAGCAGACCATTCCCCTAACCCTAACAGCAGACCTTTCCCGTAACCCTAACCCTAACAGCAGACCTTTCCCCTAACCCTAACCCTAACAGCAGACCTTTCCCCTAACCCTAACCCTAACAGCAGACCTTTCCCCTAACCCTAACAGCAGACCTTTCCCCTAACCCTAACAGCAGACCTTTCCCCTAACCCTAACAGCAGACCTTTCCCCTAACCCTAACAGCAGACCTTTCCCCTAACCCTAACTGCAGACCTTTCCCGTAACCCTAACCCTAACAGCAGACCATTCCCCTAACCCTAACCCTAACAGCAGACCTTTCCCGTAACCCTAACCCTAACAGCAGACCTTTCCCCTAACCCTAACAGCAGACCTTTCCCCTAACCCTAACAGCAGACCTTTCCCCTAACCCTAACAGCAGACCTTTCCCCTAACCCTAACAGCAGACCTTTCCCCTAACCCTAACTGCAGACCTTTCCCCTAACCCTAACAGCAGACCATTCCCCTAACCCTAACCCTAACAGCAGACCTTTCCCCTAACCCTAACAGCAGACCTTTCCCCTAACCCTAACAGCAGACCTTTCCCCTAACCCTAACAGCAGACCTTTCCCCTAACCCTAACTGCAGACCTTTCCCCTAACCCTAACAGCAGACCATTCCCCTAACCCTAACCCTAACAGCAGACCTTTCCCCTAACCCTAACCCTAACAGCAGACCTTTCCCCTAACCCTAACAGCAGACCTTTCCCCTAACCCTAACAGCAGACCTTTCCCCTAACCCTAACAGCAGACCTTTCCCCTAAACCTAACCCTAACTGCAGACCTTTCCCCTAACCCTAACAGCAGACCATTCCCCTAACCCTAACCCTAACAGCAGACCTTTCCCCTAACCCTAACAGCAGACCTTTCCCCTAACCCTAACAGCAGACCTTTCCCCTAACCCTAACAGCAGACCTTTCCCCTAACCCTAACAGCAGACCTTTCCCCTAACCCTAACCCTAACAGCAGACCTTTCCCCTAAACCTAACCCTAACAGCAGACCTTTCCCCTAACCCTAACAGCAGACATTTCCCCTAACCCTAACAGCAGACCTTTCCCCTAACCCTAACAGCAGACCTTTCCCCTAACCCTAACAGCAGACCTTTCCCCTAACCCTAACCCTAACAGCAGACCATTCCCCTAACCCTAACAGCAGACCTTTCCCCTAACCCTAACCCTAACAGCAGACCTTTCCCCTAACCCTAACCCTAACAGCAGACCTTTCCCCTAACCCTAACCCTAACAGCAGACCTTTCCCCTAACCCTAACAGCAGACCTTTCCCCTAACCCTAACAGCAGACCTTCCCCCTAACCCTAACAGCGGACCTTTCCCCTAACCCTAACCCTAACAGCAGACCTTTCCCCTAACCCTAACAGCAGACCTTCCCCCTAACCCTAACAGCGGACCTTTCCCCTAACCCTAACCCTAACAGCAGACCTTTCCCCTAACCCTAACAGCAGACCTTCCCCCTAACCCTAACAGCGGACCTTTCCCCTAACCCTAACAGCAGACCTTTCCCCTAACCCTAACAGCAGACATTTCCCCTAACCCTAACAGCGGACCTTTCCCCTAACCCTAACCCTAACAGCAGACCTTTTCCCTCTTTTCCTCAGGAATGCAGCTGTTATTGGTTGAGAGGAAAGTAGGGTGGGGTGATATAGCCAGAATATAATATCATTATCCTTATATTGTTTTTCATTTTTAGCGATAAGGATGTATTTGACGGTATTTTATATTTCTGAATAATACAAGTTATTACCGGTATGTGGATTCATCCATCCATAAATACGATACATCACCCAGCCTATATTCAAACCCACACAGAAACATTAGGTCTATTCAAACCCACACAGAAACATTAGGTCTATTCAAACCCACACAGAAACATTAGGTCTATTCATACCCACACAGAAACATTAGGTCTATTCAAACCCACACAGAAACATTAGGTCTTTTGATAGTTAATTGTTGCCAGGAGGGTTAACAAAAGCCCCATTCACGTTTTTATCAAGGGTTCTGACAAGGAAGCTTGGCTCTGAAACACGTCAGCAATAAGAGCTGTAATGAAGGGAACCTTACCAATGTTTCTGTGTTGAGGGAGGGCAGATGACTTATCCACAAAGCATCACCTAGAAAAACACACTAAAATTTGGCGACTGGGAATAGAACTTGATGGACAAGTTATGACAGTCACAACTGTACACAGGTTACCTTTGCTGTGGTTCCTGTGGTTCCAAGTTCCAACTTTCATCTACATTTGTATTGACTTGTTCAGATAGTACTAGGGGGTGAGACTGGGGGATGGAGGAGGAGGAACAGGTAGGAAGGGATGGAGGAGGAGGAGCAGGTAAGAAGAGATGGAGGAGGAGCAGGTAGGAAGAGATGGAGGAAGAGGAGGAGGAGCAGGTAGGAAGGGATGGAGGAGGAGGAGCAGGTAGGAAGGGATGGAGGAGGAGGAGCAGGTAGTAAGGGATGGAGGAGGAGGAACAGGTAGGAAGGGATGGAGGAGGAGGAGCAACAGGTAGGAAGAGATGAGGAGGAGGAGGAGCAGGTAGGAAGGGATGGAGGAGGAGGAACAGGTAGAAAGGGATGGAGGAGGAGGAGCAACAGGTAGGAAGGGATGAGGAGGAGGAGGAGCAGGTAGGAAGGGATGAGGAGGAGGAGGAGGAACAGGTAGGAAGGGATGAGGAGGAGGAGGAACAGGTAGGAAGGGATGGAGGAGGAGGAACAGGTAGAAAGGGATGGAGGAGGAGGAGCAACAGGTAGGAAGGGATGAGGAGGAGGAGCAGGTAGGAAGGGATGGAGGAGGGGGAACAGGTAGGAAGGGATGGAGGAGGAGGAACAGGTAGGAAGGGATGGAGGAGGAGGAACAGGTAGGAAGGGATGAGGAGGAGGAACAGGTAGGAAGGGATGCAGGAGGAGGAGCAGGTAGAAAGGGATGGAGGAGGAGGAGGAACAGGTAGGAAGGGATGAGGAGGAGGAACAGGTAGGAAGGGATGAGGAGGAGGAGGAGCAGGTAGAAAGGGATGGAGGAGGAGGAGGAACAGGTAGGAAGGGATGGAGGAGGAGGAGCAACAGGTAGGAAGAGATGAGGAGGAGGAGGAGCAGGTAGGAAGGGATGGAGGAGGAGGAACAGGTAGAAAGGGATGGAGGAGGAGGAGCAACAGGTAGGAAGGGATGAGGAGGAGCAGGTAGGAAGGGATGGAGGAGGAGGAACAGGTAGGAAGGGATGGAGGAGGAGGAACAGGTAGGAAGGGATGAGGAGGAGGAGGAACAGGTAGGAAGGGATGAGGAGGAGGAACAGGTAGGAAGGGATGAGGAGGAGGAGGAACAGGTAGGAAGGGATGGAGGAGGAGGAGGAACAGGTAGGAAGGGATGAGGAGGAGGAGGAACAGGTAGGAAGGGATGAGGAGGAGGAGGAACAGGTAGGAAGGGATGAGGAGGAGGAGGAACAGGTAGGAAGGGATGGAAGAGGAGGAGCAGGTAGGAAGGGATGAGGAGGAGGAGGAACAGGTAGGAAGGGATGAGGAGGAGGAGGAGCAGGTAGGAAGGGATGGAGGAGGAGGAACAGGTAGGAAGGGATGGAGGAGGAGGAACAGGTAGGAAGGGATGGAGGAGGAGGAACAGGTAGGAAGGGATGGAGGAGGAGGAACAGGTAGGAAGGGATGGAGGAGGAGGAGGAGCAGGTAGGAAGGGATGAGGAGGAGGAGGAACAGGTAGGAAGGGATGAGGAGGAGGAACAGGTAGGAAGGGATGGAGGAGGAGGAGGAGCAGGTAGGAAGGGATGAGGAGGAGGAACAGGTAGGAAGGAATGAGGAGGAGGAGGAACAGGTAGGAAGGAATGAGGAGGAGGAACAGGTAGGAAGGGATGGAGGAGGAGGAGCAGGTAGTAAGGGATGAGGAGGAGGAGGAGGAACAGGTAGGAAGGGATGAGGAGGAGGAGGAACAGGTAGTAAGGGATGGAGGAGGAGGAACAGGTAGGAAGGGATGAGGAGGAGGAACAGGTAGGAAGGGATGGAGGAGGAGGAACAGGTAGGAAGGGATGGAGGAGGAGGAACAGGTAGGAAGGGATGAGGAGGAGGAGGAACAGGTAGGAAGGGATGAGGAGGAGGAGGAACAGGTAGGAAGGGATGAGGAGGAGGAGGAACAGGTAGGAAGGGATGAGGAGGAGGAGGAACAGGTAGGAAGGGATGAGGAGGAGGAGGAACAGGTAGGAAGGGATGAGGAGGAGGAGGAACAGGTAGGAAGGGATGAGGAGGAGGAGGAACAGGTAGGAAGGGATGAGGAGGAGGAGGAACAGGTAGGAAGGGATGAGGAGGAGGAGGAACAGGTAGGAAGGGATGGAGGAGGAGGAACAGGTAGGAAGGGATGAGGAGGAGGAGGAACAGGTAGGAAGGGATGAGGAGGAGGAACAGGTAGGAAGGGATGGAGGAGGAGGAGGAACAGGTAGGAAGGGATGAGGAGGAGGAGGAACAGGTAGGAAGGGATGAGGAGGAGGAGCAGGTAGGAAGGGATGAGGAGGAGGAGGAGCAGGTAGGAAGGGATGAGGAGGAGGAGGAGCAGGTAGAAAGGGATGGAGGAGGAGGAGCAGGTAGAAAGGGATGGAGGAGGAGGAGGAGGAGCAGGTAGGAAGGGATGGAGGAGGAGGAGGAGCAGGTAGGAAGGGATGAGGATGAGGAGGAGCAGGTAGAAAGGGATGGAGGAGGAGGAGGAACAGGTAGGAAGGGATGAGGAGGAGGAGGAACAGGTAGGAAGGGATGAGGAGGAGGAACAGGTAGGAAGGGATGAGGAGGAGGAGGAGCAGGTAGGAAGGGATGAGGAGGAGGAGGAACAGGTAGGAAGGGATGAGGAGGAGGAGGAACAGGTAGGAAGGGATGAGGAGGAGGAGGAGCAGGTAGTAAGGGATGGAGGAGGAGGAACAGGTAGGAAGGGATGGAGGAGGAGGAGGAGCAGGTAGGAAGGAAGTTGTTTCAAAAAGTGATTTGATTTTGTTTCTCCTCTATTTTATTTTATCAGAGGATGGGATTGTTTTGAATATCTCAGTTAATAGTATAAACAAACTGATTTTCACGTCACATTTCATGTTTGTCGTTGGTGGGCTGTTCACACGCTAGGTGGGCCTTATGGCATCAGAAGACTCAGTGGGGATGAAATATGTTAACTGAATGCTTGGCTCCCAGCAATGAATGCTCTAGTTAAATAACATTTGAGATGTTTTATATTTGGCGCTGAACATCCACAAAACATTGCAGAAGGGAAACAAATGATCTGTTTTCTATCTAGGGAGGATGATAGATCTGTCTTCATTTAGGTCAATGGAGAAAAAGATAGGTAAGATATGGCAGATCTGAAGTCAGAGTCAAAAATATTACACAGTAACTCCATGTAGAGGTAATATATTACACACTAACTCCATGTAGATGTACTATATTACACACTAACTCCATGTAGAGGTAATATATTATACACTAACCCCATGTAGAGGTAATATATTATACACTAACTCCATGTAGAGGTAATATATTACACACTAACTCCATGTAGAGGTAATATATTACACACTAACTCCATGTAGAGGTAATATATTATACACTAACTCCATGTAGAGGTAATATATTACACACTTACTCCATGTAGATGTAATATATTATACACTAACCCCATGTAGAGGTAATATATTATACACTAACCCCATGTAGAGGTAATATATTATACACTAACTCCGTGTAGAGGTAATATATTATACACTAACCCCATGTAGATGTACTATATTATACACTAACTCCATGTAGAGGTAATATATTATACACTAACTCCATGTAGAGGTAATATATTATACACTAACTCCATGTAGAGGTAATATATTATATACTAACTCCATGTAGAGGTAATATATTATAGCATTTGTTTGCCAAGTGGTGATATTCGTTTCATCTGACAATATCATGTCTCTCTCTCTGTCGCTCTCTGTCACACACACACACACTATTGAGGAAGAGAATGGTCTTTCCAAACCCAAATCTGTTTGAAAGCAGCTGATATTCAGGTGACACACAGTTTCCAGACAAAATGGAAGCTGATCACTGACATATCACACCTGATACAACAACAATCATTCTGCATATCATCCAGATGACACACACACACACACACACACACACACACACACACACACACACACACACACACAGTTCCCAGGATGTGCACCGGCTTTTCCCGGGAGAGAGCCGTGGTAACTTCATGAATAGTGACATCCAGTCTCCACTCTCACCTGCAAGACTGTGCAGAAACTCTTGGACAGCGTGTATATACCTTCATTATTTACCTACCTGAGGTGGCTGCTAAGCTTATTACCAAAGAGAGACAGCTTTTTTTTTAGTGTCGTTACTCAACACACCAGAAGCACATCAGAATAAATGGTCTGTAGGATTTCTACATCCATTTCAGTCTTCCCGGGTCTGAGTCACAGAGATACCTTTGATGTTCCAAGAAGGTTCTACTGTTTTGTTTGAAATACTTAAGCTTTAATATTCATCGCATACATTTTATTTGATTATGTGTGTTTATGCTAGCAATGTAAGTAGCTTAAATATTCAGTAATTATTACTGCATGACAGCTCTGGAAACTAACAAGCAAGACGTAATACTTTCTTGTCATAACATTGACAATCACAAGTTACCTAGATATTCCTGTAACAAAAAGGTGAGAACCAGGTTATAAAAACCTTTGTCACAGTTTTTGGTAATTATACACCTTGGTCAATTAACATGCCATTAGGGAGCTCATACACTTTCATACATTCTCAGGTATTCAGCTATAACAGTATATGAAACCATTAGGCATTATTACACTGGCCAAAACACATGCAGATTTTGTTAAGTTGATTAGTGGTGAAATGTTGTCGAGAATTTTTAGCATCCTTTGAACTATTATCAGAAAAAAGCCTTTATCCATTCGACACCAGCAAGGACATTAGTAGCTACTTCACGGATGTTGAAAACCGTAAAATATGAATTATGGTTTAGCCTAATTTCACTTTTTACCTGAATTTTAATTCCGACTGAGTGAGATGAAATGATCTGAAATGCATCCATTAAACATGAAAAGCAGGAAGCAGGTTGGTTTCTGGGAAGCCCTTAACCCCTGGTAATGACTCAGACGGATTTACAAATTAATACAACTATCACAGCTAAACAGCAAAACAACTGAGGGACAAAACATGAGGTATCCAGTCACCCTGTGTGTGTGTGTGTGTGTGTGAGTGTGTGTGAGTGTGAGAAAGGGAGAGAGAGTGTGTGTGTGTGTGAGTGTGCATGTGTGAGTGAGTGTATGTGTGTGTGTATGAGTGTGTGTGTGTGTGAGAGACAGTGTGTGAGTGTGTGTGTGTATAAGAGTGTCAGTGTGGGCGTGTGTATGAGTGTGTGTGTGAGTGTGTGTGTGAGAGACAGTGTGTGTGTGTGTGTGTATGTGTGTGTGTGTGAGAGACAGTGTGTGAGTGTGTGTGTGTATATAAGAGCGTCAGTGTGGGTGTGTGTATGAGTGTGTGTGTGAGTGTGTGTGTGAGAGACAGTGTGTGTGTGTGTGTGTGTGTGTGTGTGTGTGTGTGTGTGTGCGTATGTGTGTGTGTGTGTGTATAAGAGTGTCAGTGTGGGTGTGTGTATGAGTGTGTGTGTGAGAGACAGTGTGTGAGTGTGTGTGTGTGTGTGTGTGAGTGTGCATGTGTGAGTGAGTGAATGTGTGTGTGTATGAGTGTGTGTGTGTGTGAGAGACAGTGTGTGAGTGTGTGTGTATATAAGAGCGTCAGTGTATAAGAGCGTCAGTGTGGGTGTGTGTATGAGTGTGTGTGTGAGAGACAGTGTGTGAGTGTGTGTGTGTGTGTATGTGTGTGTGTGTGTGTGTGTGTATAAGAGTGTCAGTGTGGGTGTGTGTATGAGTGTGTGTGTGAGAGACAGTGTGTGAGTGTGTGTGTATACAAGAGTGTCAGTGTGGGCGTGTGTATGAGTGTGTGTGTGAGAGACAGTGTGTGAGTGTGTGTGTATACAAGAGTGTCAGTGTGGGCGTGTGTATGAGTGTGTGTGTGAGAGACAGTGTGTGAGTGTGTGTGTATACAAGAGTGTCAGTGTGGGTGTGATAGGTAGATATTCTGTACATGTAAACAGGGCTGTAATGTTACTGGATACCTCATATTTTGACCCTCAGTTGTTTTACATTCACCACCAACACACACACACCCACACACTCACTGTCTCACACACACACACACACACACACACACACACACACACACACACACGCACACTACTTATGCTACTGCCATACTGTTTACCATTATTATAAATATTCATCCGTCTACCAGACACTTTCTCCTATTCCCTGCCTACATGAAGATATCTACCTGAATACTCCAGTATCTCTGCACATTGAACTTTTACCTCTCTTATTTCTCCAGTTTTTTATTTATTTATTTATTTTTCTTTTCTTTATATTGAATACTGCACTGTTTGGTAGGGCTTGCAAGTTTCACATTTCACTGTACTTGTGCATGTGACAAATAGAACTTGAAACTTGGAAGAGGAGAGTCTTTTCCCAACAGTATTGGCATTTCTGAACATTGTACCACACAGACCACATTTTAACTTCGGACTTAGGCTTCTACTTCCAGCTTATACAAACAATGTACATTTTACAGACACAGGATATTTTACATCACTTATCTTTGGTTTGTTTTTAGTCCCGTCCTTCAGCTACCATCAACCCCTCCCAGCTATCTCTGACCACCATCCAGTTCTGATGTATATTTGCCATATATTTTTTAACTGTCCTCTCTCTTTCGGGTCTTTCTTCTGGCCTGTATTCATACATATCCCGTTTCAGATAAATCTTAAGTGGATCCTCAGTCAGAACACGAATAGCCTCGTATTAAAGTTATTTAGGAAAACTATCCTATTAGTTTTATAGAAAATGTGTCATTTAGCAGATGCTGTAATGCAGAGCGAGTTCCAGTAGGAGCACATGTCTTAAGATGGCCAGGCGAGAGAACAACACGTCACAGCGGTAGTGAGTCATCAGACAGTGCTAGTTAGGAAAGTCTGTGACCTGCAACACCACAGTTACATCAACGCTAAAACTTTTATTTTCATACTGGTTCTCTTTTGAATGTTTTAGAGTTTTAAAAAAATGGGGAAGTTGTCAGGAAACAGAATGCATTAAAATAAAGTATTTTGTGATATCTTCCCATTAAGACTTTCACAGCCACTCGTTTACATAATAGCAACAGTCCGATCGGGCAGTATCAGACTCCACGGGCTGCTGGTAAGTTGTTCTGACATCTTTTCATTCCACTTTGCTCTGATGGAAACCCATTATACTGCCACAAACTGATCCATAATGGATCACTGTTCTTGTTCAGGGTGGAATAAAAGCAAATAAAAATCTATCAGCTATTCTTAATTTAAATAATGCATTAGCTAAATATT